>NC_059273.1:12668437-12688437 GCF_017591435.1 Portunus trituberculatus
TCTCCGTTTTCTTTCTTTGTTCTTACTTTTTTGTTGTTTATTTTATCCTTCCTCTCTTGGTTTTTGCGTTTATTTTGTTTTGTTTACTTCCATTTTTTTCTTTCTTATTCAAATGTTTTCTTTTTTTTATTCTATCTGCAGTGTTTGTAATTTTGTGGGTTTTTTTTAGTATTTCTTTGTTTCTTGTGTGGTTTTGAAAGAATTTTTTTTTTTATTGTTTGCATTAGTTGTGTGTTTTTATTTGATTTTATGTGTGTTTGTTTCTTTCATGCTTTTCATAGTCTGCATTATCGTTATTTACATTTTTATTCATCTGTCTTTCACACACACACACACACACACACACACACACACACACACACACACACACACACTAAACAACGTGAGGGGCGGAAGTCAGGCATTACTGGCGGGCTTGTCAGTCACTCCATAGCAGCAGGTATAATTAGTGGCGTGATCATCTGAGACTCAGCTTAGACTCACCTGTCCCTTGTATTCATCTTATTATCTCCTCCATCATCCCTTCTTCACTCCCTCCATCTCTACTTATTTCTTCTTTCCTTCTTATGTTTTACTAACTTATTTTCTCTTCCATTGTTTTTTTTTTCGCCTTCAGTTATCTTATTTTCTTATTTCATGTTTATCTTACTTGTTGTTTCTTCTGTCCCTTTGTCCTTTCTTTCATTTATTTCAATCATCTCGTATTTTTTTTCATATTTTTTTTGTATCTCCATTTTCTTTCTTTCTATTCTGCATTTATGTTTCCGTTTATTTTTTTTTCTCTAAGTCTAGTTTTGTGTTTTTTGCATCTATTTCTTCGTTTTCTTGGGTTTTCTTTACGATTTCTTGCATTCAATTTATTCTTACTCTTCTAATTTGTCTTTTCTTATTAATTCACTATTTCTCGCTCTTTTCTTTTCCACCACCATTTTCTTCTGTTATTGTGTTTCTCTGTACTTCATTTCCTGTGTTTCCCTCCTCCTCCTCCTCCTCCTCCTCCTCCTCCTCCTCCTCCTCCTCCTCCTCCTCCTCCTCCTCCTCCTCCTCGGTTTTCCGTTTGCCTCCTGTAGGGTAATTCTGTCCCGTGGTGATTTTTGGGTGTTATTAAGCAGATGTTTTCTGTCATACTTGTCAGAGAGAGAGAGAGAGAGAGAGAGAGAGAGAGAGAGAGGTGGGTGGGTGAAGTGTTCTGGGTTCCTTCAGTTGTTGATCCTTCCTTCCTTTCCCACTTTTTTCCCTTTCTCTCTCTCTCTCTCTCTCTCTCTCTCTCTCTCTCTCTCTACACGCCCCATGGTTTCCTTCTTTTTCGTCAAATGTTACTCCCTCCTCCCTATTTACCTTCTTTTCTTCTTCCTTTCTCGTTTCCTTCCATCTTCCCTTCCTTTCTTTGCCTCTCTCCCTCCTTCTCCATCTCTCTCGCATCCTCCTCCCTTCTCTTCTTCCATCCCTTTCTCTGTTTCTCATCCTTTCCTCTCTCTCCTCACTCCCTCTCTCCCTCTCTCCCTCCACAATGTGTTTCCCTATAGTCTCTCAGATAAAGTGAAGTGAGTTTTTGCTCCTGTGAAGTAATTGTTTGTTCACTTCACTTACTTATTTTCCTTCTGATTTTTTTCTATCTTTTTTTTTCCAGAGTATTGTTGTATCTCATAATTTGTTCCATTTGACGTGCCTTTAATTAGAGTTTGATTTATTGTCTTATTTTTATTTTTTTGTTCCTAAAGTTTGCTGTTAGTTATATATTACTACTACTACTACTACTACTACTACTACTACTACTACTACTACTACTACTACTACTACTACCTCTACTCCTACATTTTTAGATTACTTTACGTCCTTTTTTTGTTACCACCATCACCACCTCCTCCTCCTCCTCCTCCTCCTCCTCCTCCTCTCCTTCTCCTTCTCCTGCTCCTCCTCCTGCTCCTCCTCCTCCTCCTCTCCTCCTCCTCCTCCTCTCCTCCTCCTCCTCCTCCTCCTCCTCCTCTCCTCTTCCCTCCTCCTCCTCCTCCTCCTCCTCCTCCTCTCCTCACTTTTTTGATATCCTGTTTCTCCATGACACCATTTTCTCCCTCCTCCTCCTCCTCCTCCCCCTCCTCCCATATCTTTTATCACCCTATCCTACCTTAACACGTCTTCTTTCTCCTGTTACCCACTTTCCCACCTACCCCATTACAGCACCTCCCCCATCCCTGTCCCTCCCCATCTCCCTCCTTCCCTCCTGGTTGTAAAGTCGCTTCCCATTACAGTGTTTTAACCTTTCCATCATCCCATCAGTCTTCCCCATGATTTAAGACACCCATTAAGTTGTATATATCCATTTGTGCCTATTTTACTTTCCCCCATTATTTTCTCTATTTACTTTACGGTTTAATGGACTTCTTAAAGCATCATAGCCACTAAAATCATACTCTGGTTGTTTATCTTGATTTTTTCTCTCTTTTTCTTGCATTCTCTTACTTGTTTTAAAGATATACGGTTATTTCCCCATTATTAGCTGTTCCACCATGACTTTCCCGCCGTGGTACAGTGGAACCATGCGTGCTTTGGAGTCCGAGTGGTTTCCAAGCGCACGGGTTCGAATCCTGTCCACGGTCCGAGTGTAGGTTGGGCTTCCTCACTCGGGGCAATGGTTTCCTAGCGGGTGGGCTTTGAGATAGGAGGTAACACAAAAAGTATATCCTTTAGCCCATAAACTCCCGTAAAAAGCCCACATAGTATAAATAAAAAAAGATTCCTATTTCTCCCCATTACATCCCATCAGTCCATCATCCCATCCCCACTACACCCGTCTAGCCATCTATAGAACTCCCATCCCTACATTCCAAAGACTCCAGCTTCTCACCATCACTTCCCATCACTTCAACAGATCACGCCAGATTTCCCCATTACATCCATCAAGCCATTTATAAAACCCCATCCATACACCCCATAGACTTCCTTATCCCCCATCACTTCCCAGCACTCCCCAGCATTCTAGCACCCCAGTATCTCCCAGGGGCGTCCGTCTGTTGTCAAGAATATGGCGACTCCTGCTATTGAGAGCCGTAGGAATTCTATTAGCTTGTTCATAATGTAATAGGCTCTTTCCTGCTGGAGGAGGAGGAGGAGGAGGAGCAGTAGCATTGGAGGAAAGGAATTTAAGGTATTAGTGAATTAAGAGAATGAAGACGAAGAGGAAACGGAAGAGGAAGAGGAGCAAGAGGAGGAGGAAGATTAGAGGAGACGGAAGTAAAGTATTAGCAAATTAGGATAAGAATGGGAAGGAAAAGGAGAAAAAGAAAGAATAAGTGGATCAACAACAATAACTAAACGTAAAGCAGAGAGAGAGAGAGAGAGAGAGAGAGAGAGAGAGAGAGAGAGAGAGAGAGAGAGAGAGAGAGAACGTAGTAGCAAAGTAGGAAGAAAAAGAGAAGTGTGAGAAGATAAAGAAAGAAAAGGAAGGAAAAGAGGAGGAGTAGGAAGAGGAGGACGAGGAAGAGGAGGAGGAGGAGGAGGAGGAGGAGGAAGAAGAAGACGACTCTCCCATGGTAGTGGTGATGGATGCTGTGGGTGGGCACATTAAGGCACTTCTTTTTATTATCCAACCAGGGAGAGGAGGAGGAGGAGGAGGAGGAGGAGGAGGAGAAGGAGAAGCAGTGTAGCAGAAGGATGAGTTACGGAGGAAGAGAAGTCAAGGAAAATTACTCCCAGGAAACCAATCGAGAGAGAGAGAGAGAGAGAGAGAGAGAGAGAGAGAGAGAGAGAGAGAGAGAGAGAGAGAGAGATCATCAGAACATAACTACGTATAATAAAGAAAAACAAACAAGAAATCACGTAGAGGAAATACAATTAAACTAAAATCTAAAACAAAAAAAATGAGAAATGAATAAATATGAAGAGAAATTTTAAATGTTACTAGAATAAATGAACGAAAAACAAAAAAAATCAATAATGCGAGGCACAAAAGTATGAAATCGGTGTAAACAGTGAAGAGTTGAGAGAGAGAGAGAGAGAGAGAGAGAGAGAGAGAGAGGGAGAGGGAGAGGGTGTGAAGTGTGAGGGGCCAAGTAGATTAAATGAGGAACGAGGAGGAGGAGGAGGAAGAGGAGGAGGAGGAGGAGGAGGAGGAGGAGGAGGAGGAGGAGGAGGAGGAGAAGAAGGAGAAGGAGGAGGAGTGCGAGGGGCATTGAACGTGATAAGAAGAGCATAAAGTAGCCAAGCTGTCTCTGAGGAGGAGGAGGAGGAAGAAGAAGAGGCGAAGAAGGAGGAGGAGGAGAAGGAGGAGGAAGAGGAGGATAAATAAGAGGAAGAGGAGGATAAGTGGTAGGAACTGAATTGGAAAGTATTGGTATAAATGAGAGAGAGAGAGAGAGAGAGAGAGAGAGAGAGAGAGAGAGAGAGAGAGAGAGAGAGAGAGAGAGAGACGCATAAACCCCAACATAGTGTAATAGAATAATTCGCTTCATTATCTAGCTTAAGAATTCCTTGGAAACTCGACCTCGTGAACTGTCGATCTCAGGCAAGACAATAACCAGCAACACACAATAGATTTAGGCTCTGTTTGACCCTGGTAATGGTGGTGGTGGTGGTTGTAGTAGTAGTAGTAGTAGTAGTAGTAGTAGTAGTAGTAGTAACAGCAGCAGCAGCAGCAGCAGCAGTAGTAGTAGTAGTAGTAGCAGCAGTAGTAGTAGTAGTAGTAGCAGCAGTAGTAGTAGTAGTAGTAGCAGCAGTAGCAGCAGCAGTAGTAGTAGTAGTAGTAGTAGTAGTAGTAGTAGTAGTAGTTGTTGAGGTGGTGTTAGTAGTGTGTGTGTGTGTGTGTGTGTGTGTGTGTGTGTGTGTGTGTATTGCAGTAGCTGTTGATTGGGAGCTTGTGAAATGTAACAAGTTGGATTAAGAGTAGGAGAAAGAAGAGGAAGAGGAGGAGGAGTAGGAGTACGAGGAAAAGAAGATGAGGAGAAGGAAGAGGGCACAATTAACTCAATGATTTAGATTATCACACTAAAAAAAAAATAAGCAACATTTTCATCTTAGCAATCTGTGTTTGTGTGTGTGTGTGTGTGTGTGTGTGTGTGTGTGTGTGTGTGTGTGTGTGTGTGTGTGTGTGTGTGTGTGTGTGTGTGTGTGTGTGTGTGTGTGTGTGTGTGTGTGTGTGTGTGTGTGTGTGTGTAATTCACCTCGGTTGCCTGCTGGTCACCCACCCAGTCTTCCCCATTACTGAGCGAGCTCGGAGCTCATAGACCGATCTTCGGGTAGGACTGAGACCACAACACACTCCACACACCGGGAAAGCGAGGCCGCAACCCCTCGAGTTACATCTCGTACCTATTTACTGCTAGGTGAACAAGGGCTACACTTTAAGAGGCTTGCCCATTTGCCTCGCCGCACCGGGGTTCGAACCCGGCCCTCTCGATTGTGAATCGAGCGTGCTAACCACTACACTACGCGGTGTGTGTGTGTGTGTGTGTGTGTGTGTGTGTGTGTGTGTGTGTGTGTGTGTGTGTATAGTGTAAAATACCTTTTACAAGGGGACACAATGGGAATAAGGGTGCAATAATATATGGTCAAAGGGTGTGTATTATAAAAGGACAGGGTGAGGGAGGAGTAAGTGCCGAGATGGGGAGAAGAGGGTGAAGGTAGGGTGTGCTTTGCAAGGGTCTGTCTAGGATGATGGGGTGTAGAGTGTAGGTAGAGAGGATGAGAGTAAGTAGATGGAGATAAAAAAGAAATAGACTAAGAGGAAAGTTAGAATAAACTTTGTTTAGATTGGGTTAGGTTAGGTTAGGATTAGTTTGCCTTGGTTAAGTTAGATTAAGTTGCGTTAGTCTGGGTTAGGTTAGGTTGGCTTGAGGAAACTGAGAGGAAAATTAGAATAAGGTTATTTTATATTAGTTTAGGCTAGATTAGGTTTAGTTTGGCTTGGTTAGGTTAGATTAAGTTACGTCAGTTTTGGTTAGCTTAAGTTAACTCCTCAACTTTCAGTTGAATTTTGTTGGGTTAGATAGATTGAATTAGAACAAGTGAGCAAAAGTGTTGTGGGAAATTTGGAGATTTAATATCAGAGGAGAAAGAAGTGTGGGAAGTGAGAAGAAAAAAAGAGAGAGGGAGAGAGAAAACAAGAAGAGAGAAAGAAGGGGGGTTGTAGTGGCGTTAAGACAGATGACCACGCAAGACGGTACTAAAGGAGAGCTTCTAGACTAAGAGAGAGAGAGAGAGAGAGAGAGAGAGAGAGAGAGAGGAGGAGGGTGTGGAGGCGGGGGAAGAACGCCTTTTTAGGGATTAAATCACACTTGAACGTGAGTAATGATGTCCCGTCTCGGAAAACTTCTAAAGAATTAATGGTAGAACACAGAAATTGAGTTAGCAATGTCTGGCTAGTGAAGGGAAGGAGGAGAGGGGGAACGGAGAGAAGACGGAGGAGGGAGAGAAGGAATGAAAGGGGTTTTTTTTAGTAAGGGTATGAGAGAGAGAGAGAGAGAGAGAGAGAGAGAGAGAGAGAGAGAGAGAGAGAGAGAGAGAGAGAGAGAGACACTAACTGACAGACTATCGGTACAAAAATGACCACCAGTTCACACTAGAGTCCTTTATAAAATACTTGACCATTTCACTGCCTTGACTCGGCAAGAGAGAGAGAGAAAGAGAGAGAGAGAGAGAGAGAGAGAGAGAGAGAGAGAGAGAGAGAGAGAGAGAGAGAGAGAGAGATGACTATCGCTACACAAATTACCACCACTACGCACTGGAGTCCTTTATAAAACACTTGACCATTTCACTGCCTTGATCTGGCGCCACCGCCACCACAACCACCACCACACAAACACCACACGCACCATCACAGCGGCACAACACCCAGAGCACCACTACACAACACAGAGGCAGTCACGTGTTATTACCCACACGTCACAACACACCGCAGTGCCACAAAGCTAGACAGAGAGACACAGGAAGGAGAATGCACAGTGCCAAAGACAACTGAATGCCGCTATTTTTAAGTGCCACCTAAGTAGTTCAGGGCCAAGGGAGTGCCGTGATAGGGGCCACAGGGACGAGAGAGGTGAAGAAAGGGACGTCTTGAGGCTACTTTGAGCGCCCCTGAAGCGAGATGGATGTTAATGTGGCGAGGTGATGGATGGATGGAGATTATGTGGGAGAGGCGGTCACGGCGCGGCGCCCGGAAGCTGCGGGGAGTAAAGGAGAAAAGGAGAGGGAAGGGAGAACAGGGGTAAAAGGATGTAAGGACGTGGGGTAGAGGGAGATAAGGAGTAGAAGAGGGAAGCTGTGGGTTGAGGAGAAGGGAATGAGGAGGGAAGAGATGAGAATAGTGAGAAAGTGAGGGAAGAAGACTAGAGAAGGAAATTGTGGGAAGAGAAGGAGGAGGAAAGGAACAATAGGGAGAAGGGAAGGAGGAAGAGGGGAGAAAGGATACAGGGAAAGTTTAAGTAGGAAGTTACGGCAAGAAGGGCAGGAAGGAAGGGGAGGAAAAAGGGAAAGAGGAAAGGAATGGGACGGAATGAGAAAAATGGAAAGAAGAGGAATTAGAGTACTAAGAAAGGCCTTTATGCAGGGAAGGGAAGGAAGAAAGACTAACACACACACACACACACACACACACACACACACACACACACACACACACACACACACACACACACACACACACACACACACACACACACACACACACACACGTAAACAAAGAAAGCAGCAAAAAGTTAACAGTTAAACACACATTGAAAATAGACGGTTGGATAGACAGGTGGACAGACAGACAGACGGGCAGACAGAGAGACGGACCAACCCAATGAGTGTGGAGAGAAAGAGCAAATTGGAAGCTGGAATATAATTAGGATCAATTGTGTCACGTGAATAGAAGGAGAGAGAGAGAGAGAGAGAGAGAGAGAGAGAGAGAGAGAGAGAGAGAGAGAGAGAGAAAGAGAGAGAGAGAACCTGAGAACGTAATTAGGAAAAGTGGACGATGTAATGCTGTAATAATTAGAGAAATAAAGAGGAGGAAAATGAGGGGAAAGTGCATTAGTGGAGAGAGAGAGAGAGAGAGAGAGAGAGAGAGAGAGAGAGAGAGAGAGAGAGAGAGAGAGGGGGCAATCATAAAAGAAGCAAAAAAAATAATGAAATTGTAAGGAATAGAATGTATACAAAGGAAAAATAAAACGAATGACCAGTATTAGAGAAATATGAATTAAAGGAATGACCAAAAGGAGAAAATAAACATGGAATTAGGGAAAAGATGTAGGAGGAGGAGGAGGAAGGGGAAATGAATGGAGAGAAAAGTAAAGGGCGGAGAGGGACAGTACGAATAACAACAATCCTACTGTGCCATAAAAGGGAAATGGAATGAACCTAAAAGAAAATAAAAAAAAGTAAACAAAAAGACCAATAAAAAAAAGACAGGAGGGGATAAGTTTTTGCCTCACCACAACCAAACAACACAGAAATTACGACAAATGGACAAAATAATAAAAATAAAATACAAATAAGTAACCTATCAAAAATCGAAATAGAAAAATAAATACAATACAAAAAAATATTAAATTTAAAGAAAAATATAGCAAAGCAGGTTAATTGAGCTTCCCTTCAGGAGACTCTCAGGTGTGGCCAGGTGAGTGGGAGTCATTAGCAGGCAAGGTGTAGTGAGGCAGGTGAGTGAGGCGCACCTGATGAGTTTTCCATGAAGTGCAAAACTCGACACTCATGCAGGAGGAGGAGGAGGAGGAGGAGGAGGAGGTTGAAAACAGAGAAGAGGAGAGAAGTGGGACGAAAAATGAGTGAGTGACTTTGTGAATTCATGTCCCAAATGAGGTAGGAATGTCCGTGAAAGAGAGAGAGAGAGAGAGAGAGAGAGAGAGAGAGAGAGAGAGAGAGAGAACACCATCCTCCCCACACACGCAGGCAGTGACAGAAAGAGACAGTGAGACAGGCAGATGGAACAACGACGGTGGGGAAGGAAGGAAGGAGGAGGAGGAGGAGGAGGAGGAGGAGGAGACAAGGGTGACGGATCATCTTCACTGTGGGTGGTATGGTGGACATGTTTCCCCTCACTAATTGGCTTCTCCGGCTGAGGGATGATACGAGGGGGAGAGGGGAGAGAGAGGGAAGAGTGAGGGGAGAGTGTGAGAGTAAGGGGAGAGGGGCGAGATGTCATGTGCTACTCTCCGTCTCCCTCCCTCCCTTCGTCCCTACATCTGCGAGTGCTCCTGTTTAATGTTCCTCTTATGTGTGTCATTAGCGAATTTCTAAGGGAAGAGGAAGAGGAGAGGGGAGAGGAGAGGGTGGGAATTGAAGTTTATGGGGAAGCTAAAGAGGAGGAGCTAGAGAAGGAGGAGGAGGAGGAGGAGGAGGAGAGTCTAAGTAGCATTGACAAGATGAAACTGAAGTGAAAGAATGAGATTAGAGAGAGAGAGAGAGAGAGAGAGAGAGAGAGAGAGAGAGAGAGAGAGAGAGAGAGAGAGAGAGAGAGAGAGAGAGAGAGAGAGATGTAACACTGATCACTAATGCTTTTAACCACTTAACAACTTGACAACAAAAATTTCTTACTCTTTACCTTAGTCTTGTCACCTGCCCAGTTCATAAACTCACCTGTGCTTTTACGTGTGTGTGTGTGTGTGTGTGTGTGTGTGTGTGTGTGTGTGTGTGTGTGTGTGTGTGTGTGTGTGTGTGTGTGCTCCAGGTAAACGAAAGGTGAGAAATGTATGTACCTGTGTACAAGATTAATTAACTCTGAATAGATAAAACATATATGGAGAGAGAAACGAACTGAGAACACAAGAAAATAATGAAAATACCTTAATTAATCATGAGTACATTAAACATATAGTAGAAAATTAATAAAGTACACATAGAAATAATATCTAAAAAAAGAAAATAATGAAGAAACATGTATATTAAAGAGAGAGAGAGAGAGAGAGAGAGAGAGAGAGAGAGAGAGAGAGAGAGAGAGAGAGAGAGAGAGAGACCGTTCATTTACTAGTGACAGGAAGAGGGAGAAGAGGAGGAAGAGAGAACGAGAGGGAGAAAAAAAAATGTAAGAAGAGAAGGAAAGTAGGAAAACGGGAGAGAGAACAGAAAAGCAAGAAAAGAAATAGAAAAGAAAAGAAGAAGAATGGAAGGAAATAATGAAGGAGAAGGACTAAAGAAGAGAAAGGATGAAGGAGGGAAGGAACAGAAAAAAATTCAGGGAGAATGAAGGGAGGGAGAGAAGAAGAGAGAATAAAGGGAGAGAGGAAGGGAAGGAGAGAGAAAGAGAAAGAGGGAGGGAATGGGGAGGTACTTTCGGAGGGAAGTCAAAGGTGTTAAGTCACTGCCAGACTCTGCCCTTGTCCCTCCTCACAAAGAGAGAGAGAGAGAGAGAGAGAGAGAGAGAGAGAGAGAGAGAGAGAGAGAGAGAGAGAGAGAGAGAGAGAGAGAGAGAGAGAGAGAGAGAGAGAGAGAGAGAGAGAGAGAGAGAGAATTTATGGGGGATAGATTGAACTGCGGATTTTGACTTTACTTTCCTCCTCCTCTTCTTCCTCCTCCTCCTTCCTTCCTCCTCCTTCCTCCTTCCTCTTCCTTCTCCTTCTCCTCCTTCCTTCTTCCTCCTCCTCCTCCTCCTCCTCCTCCTCCTCCTCCTCCTCCTCCTCCTCCTTCCTCCTCCTCCTCCTCCTCCTCCTCCTCCTCCTCCTCCTCCTCCATCTCTCCTCCTTCTCCTTCCTCCTTGTGTTCATCGTTTTCTCTGTTTTCCCAGCAGATATTGAAGTTTTGTTCCTAGACACCTTAAATGATATACGAGAGAGAGAGAGAGAGAGAGAGAGAGAGAGAGAGAGAGAGAGAGAGAGAGAGAGAGAGGGGAACGCAAGGTCACTACAAGTAATCGAACTCTGTATTGTTTATCTCGAAAAAGGGTTTCAGGGAGAATTTAGTTGGTATAGGAAAATACTTTCTTTCATTTCCATCACTTTTTTTTTATTCTTTGTCGCATCTTTTGTTTGTATTTTGTGTGCTTGTTAATGAACGTTGATTTGTCATGTTCTTATTGATGTTTATGTTTTTCTTCTTATTGTTGTTTGATGTATTGTCTTCATTAGTTGTACGTTTTATATTTAGTTATTTTTTGTTGAATCTTTTTATATTTACGACTTGCGACTTGTCTTTTTTAAGAGGGAGGTATCAAGACATTTGCTTCCTAATTTTAGCTAACGCATTTTTTTCCTCAATAGAACCAGCACCCAAGTGGCCCTTTTTTTTTTTTTTTCTATTTATTTTTCTTTGCTCTTGGCTGGTCCTCTCTCCTACATAAAATATATTGTAGTGTATTTGTAGTCTTTTTTTAAACTTACTATATTCGTTGTGTCAATTTTTTTTTAATTTCTCTTTTTTTTTTTTATTTTTTACTTTTTTTTCTAATTTCTACATATTGTTCAAGTATTTTTTCTTTCGTTCTCTTTCAGTTGTGTATTTCATCGTAGCTGTTTTGTAATTTCTCGTATAGCTGTTTCCATTTATTTTCTGTGTAAGTCTTTATATTTTTCAAGCCAGGTCAGGTCAGGTCAGAAGGTGAAACAAGGTCAAGGACGCATCACATTAACTCGGGAAGGAAAGTAAAGTGTATAAATTTCACGCATGAATATTTTAAACAAGTCTTGGAAACTGGAAAACAACTGAAGACAGAGATAGGAGAAAACAATAACATGGAGGAGGAGTAGGTGGAGGAAGAAGAAGAGGAAGAGAAATAGAAGAGAAAGCAGGAGGAAAAAAGAGAAAGATGAGTCTAGAAGAAGGATAAAGAGGAGAGAGAGAACAATTGAAGATAGAGATAGGAGAATACAATGACATGGAGGAGGAGGAGCAGGGGGAGGAAGAAGAAAGAAAGAGAAGCTGGAGGAAAAAGAGAAAGATAAATAATAGAAGGAGGATAAGGAGGAGAGAGAGAAAAAAAAACATGGGAAGAGGAGGAGGAGGAGGAAAAGGAGGTAAAAGAGAAAAGGAACTTGGTTCATGATGATGAGGAAAGAAAGAGAAAATGAATGAAGAGAAGAGAACCACGACGATAAAGAGGAGGAGGAAAAGGAAGAGGAGGAAAAAATCGTAAAATGGAAGAGGAAAAAGATGAAAAATAAAAAAAAAGGAAAAATAATCATTATCAGCAGCAGCAATAGAGAAAGGAGGAGGAGGAGGAAAAGGAAGAGAAAAGACACCAAGGACGATAAAGAGGAAAAAAAGGAGGAGGAGGAGAAGAAGGAGAAAGAGAAAGAATAAGTTGAAATCGAAAATGGAAAAGGAGAAAGACCAAAAATAAAATTAGAAAAGTAATCATCATCAGTAGCAGCAGCAACAGAAGGAGGAGGAGGAGGAGGAAGAGAAGGAGGTAGAGAAGAAAGATAAGAATGAAAGTAAGACCAGCGATTTTAATATATCTTTTCTGCGTTAAGTGGCGGAGTCTGGCCAGCCCCATACAAGGAAGCGAGCAATCACCTTCCGAACCCCGATACATGCGTGGCCGGGGCGGGGCGGGGCATTGCTGGGCGGGGCGTAGTGAGGCGAAGGGAAGGATAGGAGAGTCAGAGAGCATTGGAATAGTAAAGTTTAGAGAGCAAAGGTGAAAGTGAGAGCGTGGATAGAAAAGGAAGTGGAATGTGGAAGGGGAAAAGGATGTGGTATGGGTAAGAAGGGGATTAAAAATTTGGCGTATGTTTGAAGACGAGAAGAAAAATGGAAGAAAAGGGGAGGAGATAAGATTTAGACAAGAAAGTGAAGGAAAAGGATATTACAGTAAACAGGAGGGAAGAGAATAAAAGCATGAAAAGTGAAAAGAGAATAAAAAGAAGAGAATGAAGGCTGTTTGAGGAAAGGAAGAGTGAAGAAGAAAATTTGGAATGAAATATTATTGCGAGAAAGACAAGGAAAATAAAAAAAATTGAGAGGAAAAGGAGGGAATAAGGTAGAATTTAACAGTAATGGGAACAGTATAGGATTAAATGAAATGAAAAAGGTAATAACAAAAGTAAATAAAGGATTTGCAAAGAGGAGGAGAGGAAAAGAGAATCTGGATATGAATGTAAAGAGAGGAGAAGGGAGGAGGTATGGACCAGGAGAGGGGAGGGAAGGGGAAGGGGAAGAGGAAGAGGAAGAGGAGAGGAAGGGCGCGTTCTGATTGGTCTGATTGGGTGGGTCCTGCTTGTTTATTTATTTGTTTGTTTGTTTGTTCTGTGTGTGCCCGCTGGAGTGAATGATCGTGTGCGTTGGAGTGGTGAAACTGAGTGAGTGGTGATGGTGGTGGTGGTGGTAGTGATGTGGTTGTGGTGGTGGTGGTTGACAGGAAGTGATTAAAACATTAATTCACTATAAAAACCGGTAGATATACAATTAAACAGTGAACAAAGTAAGTTACAGTTACTACTAATAATTTTGGGAATATACGATAATCTGCAAATGTTGACGGTGGTTTATTGGAGTGGTGGTGGTGGTGGTAGTGGTGGTGGTGGTGGTGGTGGTTGTAGTTGACAGCATGTGATAAATACATGCATTCACCAAATAAAAACAACGTCACATAGAATTTACTAACGAACAAAACGGCTTGCAATCACCAACAACCTTGACAACAAACAATAAACTACAAAACACAACCAATAAACTAAACAGAAACCACACACACACACACACACACACACACACACACACACACACACACACACACACACACACACACACACACACACACACACACAGAGAGAGAGAGAGACACAACAAAAACAAAGTTCAAACTAAGCCAAACTGGTAGACAAATTGACACAAATGACCTGGAACGGTTTAGGTAAACACTCATTACCTACAACCTGGCGGAGCGAAGGTAAAGGCAAAGTAAAGGCAAAGTAAAGGTAACGTAGGTAATACTCGGGAGGGGATGGGGCGTTTGTGTCTCCTTAGCGATAGAGAACCTGACTTGTTTACTGCCAGGGCGTGTGTGTGTGTTTGTGTGTGTGTGTGTGTGTGTGTGTGTGTGTGTGTGTGTGTGTGTGTGTGTGTGTGTGTGTGTGTTTGAGTTCCCTGGTCCTGTGTTTGATCTGGATAGGCGGTGCTGAGGTCCCTGTCCTTGTACATGGATGAATAATACTTCTGAGTGGAGATGAAATGGAAAAGTGTAATGAGAAATAGCTTTATCTATGGGAATGGAAGTTGAGTGGGAGTGAAATGGATAAAGGCAGTTCTGGTCTGTTTTGTCAATGTCTACAGGGCTCGGCGGGGGCTGTGGGTGGCTGAAAAATAAGTCTTGAAGAGATGTCGATAAAGGAAAAAAAATGCAAAGCTAAAGTCGTTTTCCTTGTAGATAGAAAAGTGAGTTTGCGAAAAGATTAATTGGAGCTACTTCTAAGAGACCAACCCAATTGTTTATAGGGCTAAAATTCAATAATGGAATAGAAATTAGTGTGGGGATATGGAAAATAGACTCAAACTAATGGTGAAGGAGTTTCACATTCTAGTCTGTGAAGAGGTGAAATGAACTTTTTAGGGAAGCAAAAAAGGAAAGCAATTACTTTGAACATGGTGCGAAAGGAAGCAAGGACACACTGATAGAGGCTAAGAGAGACTGAAGGAAGATAAGATAAGCCACTAACAAAGAACATGCGTACCACAGATGATTGAAAGACGATTGATAGAAGGAATAGGACTCGAACTGAATGAAAGGGACAAGGGAACCAAGGAAAAGCAAAGGCGTGAGAGAGAAAAAGAACGAGGTACTGAGCGAGACTAACAAAAGACAGCAAGACTTAAGAGCGAGGACTGAGGACAAGGACAAGGAGAGGCAGAAGCGAGGAATTGAGAGAGATAAAGGCGAACTGGAAGAAGGCACAGAGCCAGAGAGACGAACACAAACAAGCACGCTCTTCTGATGGGGCAGAGCGATTGGCAGACTGAATTGCTGCTTAACTTTACCAGCGGAGCGGAGAATGAAGCGACTGACAGGAGGAATGAATGACAAGCGAACTGACTGCCTGTAAATAACTGTGCGATTGGCAGACGCGCTTCAAAATCTTCCCCGAAAGATATATACACTGACACACGCAAGGGGAAGAGTTACAGAGAGAGAGAGAGAGAGAGAGAGAGAGAGAGAGAGAGAGAGAGAGAGAGAGGGCGTGGCGTTCAGTCCTTGTATATATATTCGCTTGCACATCTCACCGCCTTTATTAAATTTGAATATAATGCATTAGATCGCACCCCTGCACTCTTCTCGCCGGCGACTCCACCCTGCCCCACGCCTACCCTGTCATTGCTGCCCTTTGCCGGAGTCACAACACCCTTTAGACTCTTGTTAGGAAAATGGGTGTATATTTATTCCTCATTGGCCCGACAAGACAAACAGATCATCGTAAGTGTCGTAAATATATCGTCTTGTCTGTCTGTGTGTCTGTTTGTATATCTGTTTCTTGTTTCTCTCGCTCTTTCTTCCTGTCTGTCTCTCTCTAAGCAACAATCATCGAGGCAAACAAGTCAGACATATAAAGAAACTAAATTAAGGATATTATTTTCATTTCCGTCATAGAAGCAACTGAAAAAGATGTCCTCTCTCTCTCTCTCTCTCTCTCTCTCTCTCTCTCTCTCTCTCTCTCTCTCTCTCTCTCTCTCTCTCTCTCTCTCTCTCTCTCTCTCTCAGCAGCACGAAGGGCTTATCAGATCAAGGCGTCGTCTATAAATTCGTGTGGATTGAGAACCGGACAAGATGTTAATGGTAAATAAATGAATAAATTAATGAATAAGAGGGTTGAGGGAATATGACCTATTGGGAGGAGAAGGAGGAGGTGGTGGTGGTGGTGAAGGAGGGTTTGTGAAGGAGAGTGTGAAGGTGATAGCGATGGTGATGGTAGTGGTGGTGTTTTCATTATTTTTATTGTTATTATTATTATTATTATTATTATTATTATTATTATTATTATTATTATTATTATTATTATTATTATTATTATTATTATTATTATTATTATTATTATTATTATTATTATTATTATTATTATTATTATTATTATTATTATTATTATTATTATTATTATTATCATTATTACTATTATTATTATTGTTATTATCATTAATAGCTGTTGTACTTATAGTAGTAAGTCACACACACACACACACACACACACACACACACACACACACACACACACACACACACACACACACACACACACACACACACACACACACACACACACACACACAGAGAGAGAGAGAGAGAGAGAGAGAGAGAGAGAGAGAGAGAGAGAGAATTTCCTCACCTTTCCGCTTACTTTTTTACCTTTCTTTCGTTTCCTCGTTTATTTTTTGTCTCCCTCTTTTCCTCTTCCTCTTCGCTACTCATGGAGACGTGAAGGAGCACAGACTGTTTATTTGATTTTCCCTCCTCCTCCTCCTCCTCCTCCTCCTCCTCCTCCTCCTCCTCCTCCTCCTCCTCCTCCTCCTCCTCCTCCTCCTCCTACTTCACCACACAAGAATGTTTTCACCTTCCAGAAATTTAGCTTCAGTGTTTGTGTTATTTTTCTTACGCTTTGGAGGAAGAGAAATATTGGAAGAGAAAACAGAGAGATGGTGATGGAGAGAATGACCAACAGCGGCGGAAGAGAGAGAGAGAGAGAGAGAGAGAGAGAGAGAGAGAGAGAGAGAGAGAGAGAGAGAGAGAGAGAGAGAGAGAGAGGCAGACAGAAAAAAATGGAAATGATTTAAGTGAAGGAAGGCAGTGAATATCATACTCCTACGAACAGACAGACAGACAGGCAGGCAGACAGAGACAGTGAGAAGGAAAGGCGAGAGTGCAAAAGGTGGAACAGGTAACAAAGTGGAGGTGGTGGAGTTTGGACTGCAACGTGGATTAGCTGATGTGTGGCAAGGAGGTGGAGCGAGGGTGTGAACGAGGTGGGAAAAGGTGAAGGAGAGAAAAAGAGAAGCACACACAAGAGGTAGGCAGTGTGGAGGGAAGGATGGATGAGGGGGAGGTGGGGGTGGATGGTGGAGAAGTGAAGGCTGTAATGGTAGAATTTATGGTAGGGGAGATGGCTGTTTGATGGCTGTGAGGGCATGATGGACCTGATAGGAGGCTGGACCGGTATGGCAGAGAGAAAGAGAGAGAGAGAGAGAGAGAGAGAGAGAGAGAGAGAGAGAGAGAGAGAGGGAAAAAGTATGTGTGAATTGTTGAGGGAGAAAGATGTGTGTCTGAAACTAAAGGAAGAGAGAGAGAGAGAGAGAGAGAGAGAGAGAGAGAGAGAGAGGTGAACTAGTGAGAAGTGAACAATACCCAGGAAAGGGATTCGAACCCAAAGCACAACAAGTTCTGAGCGGGTACAAGATGCTTAACCCTGACAGTGATTGACATTTGAAGTCTGGGAGGCGACGGAGACCAGTGCAGGGAGAGGAGCGATGATGGGAAGGGCAAGGTCGTGGGCTGAGGTAGAAGGGAGGGAGGTACTCAAGGCAGCCACTATCGTTGTCACCATCATCACCATCACCTTTGTTTATTTTGTTTTTGCACTCGTTATTGTTTGCCTCATTATTCTGAGTGTTTGTTTGGTGGTGTGGTTGGTTGGTCTCTCTCTCTCTCTCTCTCTCTCTCTCTCTCTCTCTCTGCTGGTAAGGTTGGCAGGTTGGTTCTCTCTCTCTCTCTCTCTCTCTCTCTCTCTCTCTCTCTCTCTCTCTCTCTCTCTCTCTCTCTCTCTCTCTCTCTCGTGTATTTTCATATTCAAGAATCTGTGGCACAAGAAGTTTCATAATTATCATCCATTCTTATTTCCATCTTTTTTCGTTAACTTTCCTTTTCATTTCACTCACTTACGCATTTACTACTGCATTATTCGAGGTATTTTTCTTTTATATTTCCCTTAATTCTCATCTTGAACCTTTTCTTATTTTCCTCCCGTTACATTTCTTGCAACTTTTCTCTCAATTTCATTTACCTAACTACATTATTGTCGCTTCTTTCACGTCTATTCTCTTCGTAAACTTGCATTCCTTTCCCGTACTTTCTTTCTCCTTTCTTTGCCTCCTTTCTTCTCTAAGGCGGCGTGACTGTCATTGCCTAACTAACACTAAAAAGAAAATATACAGAAAACGGAAAAAAAGAAAGGAGGGACTAAAGTTTTCTGGAAATTGTGGACTGGACTGGAAAGGGTGTGCAGGAATGGAGTCGGTAAATCACGAGAAGAGGCGACAAAGGAAAAATGAGGAGGAGGAGGCGGAGGAGGAGGAGGAGGAGGAGGAGGAGGAGGAGGAGGAGGAGGAGGAGGAGGAGGAGGAGGAGGAGGAAGAGAAAAGAGAGGGAAGAAGAGGGGAAATGAAGCACAGGTGAGGAGCTGAGGGAGTGAAAAGGAGGGATGAGTTTGTAAGGGGGAGTCTAGTTGGTGAGGGGAGCGCCACCTTGTACTTACTCTCCCCTGTGAGATGCACCGGGGCAGGTTAATTGGCGCGCAGGTGACAGGTGAGGCTTAAATAGCTCCTGTGCGTTTGGAGGAGAGAGTGGCTTTGTTTAGAAGAGAACAGGGGCTGGTGAGAGTGGGTGTGGATGGCGTTGAGTGGCTGGGCTGGGTGGGTGTTGGTGTGGATGGGTGAGTTAGGTAAGGTGAGTGAATTAGTACGGTAGTAAAGTGTTGGGGTTGGATAGGCGTGTGTGAGTGAGTGTGAGAGGGTGAGTTAAGGTGGAAGTGAGTAAATGAGTTAATAATGATCTTGGAAAGTGTGAATATGTGGTGAGTCTGAGTGATTACGTTAACCCCTTCAGCACTGGAACGCATTTTTATCTTGACTTTTGGGTATGTTTAGACGATTTTATTTACTTTAGAAAGGGTCTGTGAAAGTCAGATTAATAGCTAGAGTCTTCGTTATTTTAATCACCACGTAAGTTTCTGAAACTGTATAAAATCATCATATAATAAACTGACACTGCGTCATGGTACTGAAGAGGTTAAGAGTTAGGAGATATTATGAAATTGCTTGTTATGTCCTTATTTTTATTGTGTAAGAGGGTAAAGCTGGTCAAGGGCATCATAAAACGGAAAAAAGGCTCTCTTAGTTGCCAGTCCCCGAGAGAGCTAGCCAAAAAAGGGATGTCTTGAAATCTTCCTCTTAAATGAAGTCATGCCATAGGAAGTTGGAAATATAGGAGGAGTTAGGGAGTTCCAGGTTAACTAAAGTGCATGTGGTTTGTGGAGAGTCTGTGAAATGATTCTAGAACTTGTGAGAGGTTATAGTCTGGAGTCTTATGTGTGATCTATCGGGGCGTGACAAAATTAGACGAGACGAGGAGACACAAGAATGGAGTTGGCGTGAAAGAACGTGAAGGGGAGAGGCGCATCAAAGAGAGAAAATAAGGAAAAAGAATGAAAAACAGCCAAAACATCTTTCCTTAATCTGCCTTACCGGCCCCTCAATCCTATCCTGTTCTCTTCTTTCCTGCCCTTCCTGTGCCTCACCCCGTAGTCTGCGCCACCTCGCCCAGCCCCGCCGCCCAGAGCCGCACCCAGATCAAAATGAGTCACGTACACCATTATCTTCACACCTGATTTGACCCATCACCTTTATTTAGTGCGATACCTTATCCTCCCTCACCTTCCTCACCCTCCCGTACCCTCATGCTCACCCTGACTCCGTGTGTGTGTGTGTGTGTGTGTGTGTGTGTGTGTGTGTGTGTGTGGCGTCGAAGAAGTCACATCAATACTGAAAGGGCATCTCATGTCTTTTAGAAGGGTGTGGATGTGTGGGTGGAGAGAGAGAGAGAGAGAGAGAGAGAGAGAGAGAGAGAGAGAGAGAGAGAGAGAGAGAGAGGTTGTAATCAGTAGAGATCGGAGGAAATGGAGGAGGTGAAATGAGAGTATGTGAAAGATTGGATGGAAAGGCCAAAATAGCTCGAAGAGGAGGAGGAGGAGGAGGAGGAGTAAGAAGAGGAGGTGGATCTCAAAATAGAAAGGAAATAGATAAAAGGGAAAAAAATAAACTGAGAGACAAGACAAATGAAAGTTAGAAGGTAAAAATAGTAAAAAAAAAGTAGAAGAAAA
>NC_059273.1:12693437-12733437 GCF_017591435.1 Portunus trituberculatus
TTTTTTCTTCACTTGCATTGTTTTTTTTTTTCTTCATTGTCTCAGATTTGCAGGTATTTCGAATTTAGTTAGTTTCATCTTTCTCTTCTCTTCTTTTTTCCCTTTCAGTCTTGTTATTCTAATTTTACGGCTGTTCCAATCACACTTATTCGTCTTTCGTTTGTTTCCTTCGCCATTCTTTCGCCTCTTTTATTGTTTTCTCCCTCTCGTGTCTTTTTCATGTCTTTTTGTTCGTTTTCCTTCTCTTTTCTTCCTCTTGTATGTCTTTCATTCACTTCTCGCTCGATGTCTTTCTCATTTTTATTTCTTTTCTTTTAGTTTCTCTTTTGCTTTTCGTCTTTCTCTCCACTCCTTCATTACCTTCATCTTTTCCTTACTTCCCCTCTTATTATGCCCATCATTGTCTTTCCCTTACTTTCTCCACCTTTCCTTAATTTCCCCTATCTCGTCTTTCTTGCCCTTCCCTCACTTCCTCTCCTTCTCGTCTTTCTAGTCTTCCCTTCAGTTCCCTCGTTATTCCTTCTGTCTCCTCTTTCTCTTTCCATCCACTGCTCAACTCCGCCAGCCTTGAATTTATGGCTCCTGGCTCGGCGGCTCCTCATGTCTCCTCGTCTCACCATAAAACTAACGAATCAGAGACTAGAAGGCCATAAAGACGACGAAACCCACTTCTCCCAATCAGTCTTGTGTTATGTTTCGCTGCAGAATTAGTCTTTTCACCCCCCTCCCTTAGTTCCTCCTTAGGTCCTCAGCCCTTTTTCAGTTCCCACAGTTACACAGTCTCATTCGTCTCTTTACTCTCTTACCCTATTTCTTTCTGACTGTATGTGTGTGTGGGGGGGAGGTCTGTGTCTTTCTCTCTTACTCAGCCACTCACAAGGCGTCTACAAGTGTCTGAATGTCCAGTATATTTTTTTTATCTTTCTAGTGACTTAGTGCACATAAATCCCGCCGCGTGATGCCCAGTCCTACCCAGTTCTGCCCTATCTTGCCTCTGCTACTGTTTCTACCTCCCATTTCTAAACATCTCGCTCCATCTCTTGCATTTGACACTCTGTTGTGGATGTTCCTAAGATTTCCAAGGGCATTTCTGTGATTCTAGTGGTGATAAGACAAGGATTCTACCTCCACAAACACGTGAAAACCCGTATTATCATCTCTATGTGATTGTTGGAAACAGTAATGAGAGAATGAGGTGGTTATGAATAAACTATTAGAACTTTCAATGGTGTTCTCGTGATTCTGGTGAAATTGGCAAGAATTACACATTACTAATGGAGATAAACACTCATAGAAACCCGATGAACCATCTCTTTGCCCAATGAAAGTAATATTGTGAGAGAAAGAAGCATTTAATACTTGTTCTACTAATTGGTATAGTTTCCCCTCATTACCATACATTACCATACATTTCCTCCCACTCACCTCACCTATAAACATTACAATAGCTAAGAATAACTAAATCCATCCTTTAAACTCTATTTTTTTTCTCTTCGTCACTGATAAATACTCCATTGTTTAGTGCTATCCTATAGAAAACCAGAAAATTAGGAATGTGTGTTTCAGTCCATATACGAGAAGGAAGGAGGATAAGGGTAAGGAAGGGTATGACAGGATATGAGAGGGCGAGAAAGGGTATGAGAGAATGCATGAGGATAAGGGAGAGCCTGGGTATGGGAGGGTGTAGAGAGAGAGAGAGAGAGAGAGAGAGAGAGAGAGAGAGAGAGAAAACAGGCAGGCAGGTGAAAGGGGGGGTGTGGGACGGAGAGGTGGTGCGTGCGTGGGGACATGAACAACAACACAATTAGGCAGTGGCGAGTTACGTCCATACACTCGGGTCTCGCTTTAATTAAACACTATTGTTGTACGTCTCACGGCATTTATTTCCAGACGTGAGGAAGAGGAGGAGGAGGAAGAGGAGGGAAGATGTAGTAGTGGTACGAGGAGGAGGAGGAGGGGGAAGAGGAAGGAGGTTGTAGTAGTAGTAATAGTAGTAGAAGCAGTTGTGGTGCATATTTAGGATCCGGAAGAAGTTATAGTAGTAATAGTAGTAGTAGTAATAGCAGTAGTAATGGTGTTAGTAGTAGTAGTAGTAGTAGTAATAGTAGTAGTAGTAGTAGTGTTGGTGGTTATGGTGACATAAATATAGGAAGAGAAGGAAGAAGAAGACTTAGTAGATTTAGAGGAAGAGGAGGACGAGGAGGAGGAGAACGACATAGGAGGTTGCAGTAGAGGTAATAGTTGCAGTGGAGGAGGAGGAGTAAGAGGAGGAGGCGGAGATAGTTGTTGTTGGTAGTTGTGTAGGAAGAGGAGGAGTAGGAGGAGGAGGAGAATATTCACGGGTTTGGAATAGGATTAACATAACTCCCGGAAAGGAAATGAGAGTACGTCGTCCATTGGCGTAACTCGAGAGAGAGAGAGAGAGAGAGAGAGAGAGAGAGAGAGAGAGAGAGAGAGAGAGAGAGAGAGAGAGAGAGAGAGAAAGTAGGACTCTTCCCGCATGTTACTCGCCACACCTCTCGAATTCCTAATCTAAGTTTTACACCGAAAGTCGAACAGAACACACTTCTCTCTCTCTCTCTCTCTCTCTCTCTCTCTCTCTCTCTCTCTCTCTCTCTAAAACTCTTACCTGATGTCTTGAATTATAAAGAAAAAGAAAAAAAAGTAATAAAAAGGAAAACACACACACACACACACACACACACACACACACACACACACACACACACACACACACACTACCCTACCAACACGGCCTTACCTGCTCCAGACAGTTTTATATTTATTTATGCTCGGTTTATTTTGCTCAGGCTAAAAGGAAGGGAGGTACTGATTTACCGACCAACCTCATAACTCCCTGACCTCGTGCTGGGGGTCATGAGCGGCTCTGGTACACGGGAGAGTAAAGAGAACTGTAGGGGGATGTAGGAGTGAGCGGGTAGGAACTCAAGATCACCTTTTGTCGGGGAATGAAGAGGGAGAGGAGGAGAAAAGCTGGTGGTGTGCATGGTGTTAGTAAAGGAGAGAAGGAGTAAACAATTAAAGACAGGAGGAATATGGATGTCAGAGAGTCAGAGAGAAAAAGAAAGAAATGGAAAGGCAGAGGTGGAAAAAAAGAGAGAAAAGAATGAGAAGCATAAATAAAGATGCGTAAGAGAAAGGTAGATAAGATGGTGACAAAAATGAGAGGGAAGGAAAGTAAAGAGATGCATGACGGAAAGTTGTTAGAAATAGGAAGAGAAGAAAGAAGGTGTAAGAAAATGGTAAAGAAAAAAATTAAGGAAATGCATGGACGATGATGTGTGATAGAAAGTAAATAAAATGACAAAGAAGTAAAGGAACGAGGATATGGGAGAAAGAGAAAAGAAAGAGGATAAAAGAAAAAAAAAAAAAAAACGAAAAGAAGCATGTAGAAGAATGGATGAATGGGAAAAGAAAAAAATGAGAATGGAAGTGTAGTGTAGATGGTGTAGGAAAGAAAAGGTGTTAAGAAAGGCGTGGAAGAAGACGGCTGTGAGAGGAAAGAGAGGAGGAACAGGAGGAGGAAAAAATTGTGGGATGTAGATAGTATAAATGAAAAATAAAGGAAAAAGGATATGCGTGGAGGAAGATGGAAGAAGGAAGAGGAGAGAGACAAATAAATATAGAAGGTTTTATATCAAAAGACTAAAAAAGAAAATGAAACAGAGAGAGAGAGAGAGGGGGGAGGATGAGATAGAACAAAAATTGAGGAAAGAGAATAGAAAGGAGTGCTAGGAAGTAAGTAAGAAAAATAAATAAACAGATGAAAAAAGGGAGAAGGAAATGAGTTAGAGAGAGAGTGAGAGAGGAATGTAAGCAGGTTCTGATGCGACAGTCGAGGCTCCGACAGGTAAATCTCTGAAGGTAATCTCTTAAACCAGGTGTGAAAAAAGTGAGAGAGAGAGAGAGAGAGAGAGAGAGAGAGAGAGAGAGACTGTATGTGTGTGTGTGTGTGTGGACGTGGTCATAAAATTCTAGAGAACAAAATTAGAAAGAAAAAAGGAAAAAATGAAAGTAAGGAAGAAAGGTAAGAAAAAAAGTGAAGCATTAAACTAAAAAGCATGTGACAGTATTAAGAAAAGTGAGAGGATAGAATGAGGAGCTAAGAGACGCGACAAAGTAAAAGAGGAGGCGAGAGAGAAAGGGAGAAAAAAAAAAAGAGTAGAGAAAAAAAGTTAGAGGAAATTGCTGAGGAAAAAATAGAATGACGGAGAGAAAAGTGAGGGAAGGAAAGGAAAGGAGGGGAAAAAACGGGAAGGAAGCTAAAAGGGGATTAGAGACGTGAAAATGGCGTTTTATGAGGAACAGATTTTTGATGTGCGGTTGCGACACACACACACACACACACACACGGTTCCTTATTTATAGGTGGGTTAAGTTAGGTATGTTTGTTTGTGTGTGTGTGTGTGTGTGTGTGTGTGTGTGAGAGAGAGAGAGAGAGAGAGAGAGAGAGAGAGAGAGAGCTGGTTGGTGTAATTTGAGATAGATACACATAGTTTTAATCTCTCTATCTCCTCCTTCATGCTCTCAACTTCCCCTTCTCCCCTCACTTACTCTCCCCTCTCCTCCCTTCCTCTCCCCCTTCCTCTATTTACTCTCTCTCAACTTGCGCTACACCTCTTCCCCTCCCTTCCTCTTCCCCTCTCCCTCACTTGTGAAACCACCACCTCTCTCTCTCTCTCTCTCTCTCTCTCTCTCTCTCTCTCTCTCTCTCTCTCTCTCTCTCTCTCTCTCTCTCTCTCTCTCTCTCTCTCTAGCCTCTCTCTTTAAAAATTTTTCTCACACCTTCCTTCGATCTTCTTACCTTTCTTATTTTCCCTTCGTTTTTCCTCCTTTTTTCTCTTCCTATTCTTTCACTTTCTTCCTTTTCCCTCTGTCTTATTCCCCTTTCTCCATTTTTTTTTTTTGCCGTCTCCCTGTATCTCCTTTCCTTCTCATCTATTTCCTGTCTTCCAGTCTTCTTTTTCTCTCTTTTCCCCATCTTTTTCTCCCATGTTTCTCTCCTTTCCTTTCCTTTGCCTCTCTCTTTCTTCCCTCCTGTATCTTCCTATCCATTTCCCGTCTTTCAGTCTACTTTTGTCCCCTTACTCTCTTTGGTTACCCCCTTTCTTCCCCTCTCTTCCCGTCCTTCCCCTCCCCTCCGCTCCCTCTCCCCTCCCTTGCTGAAGCTCAGTTGCCGTGTAGTGCGTGGCGGATCAGCCTGGATTAGTTGGCTCCACCGTGGATTAGGAGCCCTTTTCCTCCCCCTCTAATCCCCCTCTCCCTCTCCATCCCTCCCTTTCTCTCCCCTCTTTCTCACAGTACCACTTCCCCCTATACCCTTGTTATTAAATCACCCGGTATGCCTGGTTTGTAACGCACGCCGGACACACACACACACACACACACACACACACACACACAAAAATAGTTGTCTTTATCTTTCTATTCTTTCATTCTCCTCTTCCCCTTCCTTACTTCTTCGGTCTCTCTTCCCTTCCCTTCCTATTTTTCCCTCCTCCTCATCCTCTTCTTCTCCCTCTTCTCTTCTCTTTCCCTTATTCCTCTTCTTATCCTCTTCTTTCTTCCCACTTGTCTTCCCCTTCCTCCTGTTATTACTCGTCTCCTTATCCTCTTCGTCCCTCCTTTTTCCCCTTCCTCTTCCTATTCCTCTTCACATCCTCTACTTCCCTCCCTCTTCTCCCCTCCTTCTTATCTTTTCCTTCCCTCCCACCTCTCTCCCTCCCCCCTTTCTCCCCATCTCCTTGTTCTCTCAGCCCGCCAATACCATCACTTCGCTTTTTCTTCCCTCATCTAACACATCTTTCACATTTTTCTATCCCTAGGCCTTTTTTTTTCTCCTGTAGAAGGGCTGGCGAGGTGACGACACGGTGACAGGGACGGTGTTCGTGGAGATAAGAAAAGTAATGGGAATCTTAGGGAGACTAATTACTGATGGGGTGGCAGAAGGAGGAGGAGGAGGAAGAAGAAAAAGAAGGAAGGAAGGAAGGAAGGAAGGAAGGAAGGAAGGAAGGAAAAGAAAGTTAGATTAGATACATATAATTTCATGTATATAAGATAATTACATGTTGAAATAAGTCTGATAGATAATAGTAATTCTTTTTATTTTATTTTGGATTTTTTTTTTTTTTACTATCGTATTTGAAATGATCTGGAATAGGCTGGAATTGTGTTGGCTCGCCTTTTCTGGAATGACCTGGAATGAATTGTACTTAAGACACGCATTAAAGAATCTGGAATAGTCTAGAAATGGCTTATCAATATCTTTACCATGCCTTCTCTAAAATAATCTGAAATATTAATATGTTCTGGAATGATTTGGAAAGACCTGAAGAAAAATGGACTTAAAATAAACAGGCATTAGAGCATCTGGAATGGCCTTTATATATATATATATATATATATATATATATATATATATATATATATATATATATATATATATATATATATATATATATATAAGGAACACCGGCTAAGATCAACAAATTCATAAGTAAAAGTCCCCACTGAAATGTTTTATGAATATTCTTACCCTTTCGTTACTGGAATGAGCTGGAAGTGGAAAGGCCTGGAATAAGTGACTCAACATACACATACATTAAAGACCCATTACTCTGAGATGAGAGGACTATGAGGACACCATGAGACGAAAATCAGCTTGAGTGGCTTGAGTGGTCACGGCGGCTTAGGGATCAAGGGAGTTTGGACAAGTGGGGAGCAGTTGTGGTGGACGCGGCCTGGACTGCTGGGCCGGCTTAGGAGGCCTGGGAGTGGGACTGGATAGGCGTATGTACTGGTTTGCTGAGATGAGTGACAGGCCTCCCCCTTATTTAAATTTAGGCTTTAGGGGAGTCAATCCTTAATTTAGAGCACTGTTTGCCTGGGAGATGGCAGGGATGAAGACGAGGGGGAGGGAGAGGGGAAAGGAGGGGAGTCAAGGGTCACAGAGAGGGGTAAGGAAGTAGGCTGAGCGAGACTTTAATACCCTTATTCAATTCACGGAGGCCTATAGACTTTAGGGACCCAGAGGGTAAGGGGACGAGTTTGAGGGGAAACATACATCTCTCCCCCTCTTCTGCCTACCCTCATCGTGAAACAAAAGGGAAAAAACGTGTATTTGGGGACGAGGATGCGGAAACACAAAGGGAAGAGGAAGAATATAAAGGAAGAACAAACAGCAGCAGATGTATTGGTCCTAATTGGGGGTGTTTGTGAATATTGATGTAAACTGAGACTAAGAAAGAACGAAGATGAAGAGTTTCGAGTATTCCTGACTAAAGCAAGAATGAATACAAAGGAGGGACAAGTAGCAGCAGATATGTTGGTCCTTAAGGGGCTATTTGTGGAGACTACCTCTTAACCCCTTCAATATTGGGACACATTTTTACCTTGAGATTTGTGCACGAAAAGACTATTTCATTCACATTAGGAAGGTTCTATGGAGCTCAGAAGATTAATGGCTTGACTCTTCGCTATGCTAAACCCCACATGAGTTTTTGAAGTTGTATTAAACCATTAAATAGTAAGCAGAATGGATAAGATAATGAAACGATAAAAGTAGGATAGCAAAGAAGAATAGAGGAAGAAGATTAGGAAAGGTAGGAACAGACAAGCAAACAGACAACTGAGTGATGAAACGAGGAAGAGGTGTTCAATAGACGAAGAATAGAAGGAAGAGAAGAATGAGGAGAAGGCGTGATGTATGTAGTGAATGGAAAAGCGCAAGGAAGGAAAGAAGAAGCAGGGACGATGACGACGAGGAGGAGAAGCAGTGTACTGGAGGAAGAGAGAGGATAAAAGGAGGAGGAGGAAGCGCATGTAGAACTATAGGGAAGGAAAGGATAGATAAGAAGAAGGAAGAGGAGGAGGTGGTGTGGTGAAGATTGCATATGCAGGAAAAGGAAAAAGAGGCGTATAGAGGACAGTGTAAGGAAAGAAGGAAGGGAGACGCAAGGAAGAAGAGGAGTATAAAGGAACGTAAGGAAGAGAAAGGCAAGGAAAAGAAAGAGAAGGAGGAGGCAATGAGAGAGAGAGAGAGAGAGAGAGAGAGAGAGAGAGAGAGAGAGAGAGAGAGAGAGAGAGAGAGAGAGGAGACGTATAGGGGAATATAAGGCAGAAAGAGAAGGGGGCAAAGAAGGAGTAGGAGGGGCTTGTAGAGGAGTGCAAGGAAGGAAGGAAGGAAGACAGATGCAAGGAGGAGGAGGAGGAGGAAGAAGAGGCTGGTACTGGTGGTGATGGTGGTGGTGGTGGTGGTGGTGGTGGCGTGTGAGTCGAGGAATCGTAAATGGTCGGCGATGACACTCGGGTGGACAGGAGTAAACACGGGCCGCAGGAATTAGGCTTGGGGGCGACGCGACGAGAGCGCTTCAAGGAGGCTGCGATGACGATCAGAATAAATTATGGAGATGGAGGGTTTGGCTGCCAGAGAGAGAGAGAGAGAGAGAGAGAGAGAGAGAGAGAGAGATGGATTGAGATTCGTTGGCAAGCAGTACGAGTATATATCTTTTTCACCTCTCCTCCTACTCTTCTTCCTTTCCTCCCTCCTCCTCCTCCTCCTCCTCCTCCTCCTTGTGTTGACTCAGGCCTGGCGTATGTGTTATTTCATCGCTATAAGAGAAAATTGCGTAGGTTTGCGTACTCGGCTCATAGGAAAGGGCATGGTATTATAACATTCCTTTATTCTTTTTTGTTATATGGTACTGTACCCTTCCCTCCCTTATTCTCCTCCTCTTCTCTTCTCTTCTTTTTTTCAGTTTCTCGTGTATCTTCTATTTTATGTTCTTTTCTTTCGTTTTCTTACTCGTCTCCCCCGATTTTCTTTTTGATTTCTTTGTTTCTTTGTTCCTTCTAAATTTCTTTTGTTCCGTGTTGGTTGTTTATTTTCTTCCATATTTTTTTTTAGACTTTATTATTTTCATTTTTTTATTAACGTATTTATTTTTTAATGAATATTTATTTACTGATACCATTGCTACTCTCATTTTTCCATACTTTTATCCTTGTCTCTTTCTTCTTTCATATTTCCTTCCTCTCCTCTTTTCCTCATTCCTTATTTCCTTAGATTTTCCTGTCCCTGTCTTTCCTAACCTCCTTCCTTTCTTGTATCCTTTCTCTCGCTCAACCTTTCACACTTTCCTCCTCTTTCTCTCCTTCCTTCCCTTCCCTACCCCTCTCTCTCTCTCCTTCCCTCCCTCCCTCACTCGCTCCCTCCTTTCTGTGAGTGTTTGCCGTTCCTAGATTCAATTCCTTCTCGCACGCCAGCTCTCCTTCAGAACTCAACTTTCGTGACGCCCCTGCCCTCCTCCACGCCTTCTTATCCATTTTATCCATTTACTTCCGTCCCTTTGTAGCTTATTTTCCCTTTTTACTCCGTTCTTTAATCGATCTAAGCGCTCTTTTCTCCACACTCCTTCTCCTCCTCACTCCTTTTTCTTGTTTCATCTTTGTTTTCCTAATTTTTATCGCTCCCTGTGACTGTTTATCTCTGATCTCTTAACATCAAACCCGCTATCGTCTCTTCTCTCTCTCTCTCTCTCTCTCTCTCTCTCTCTCTCTCTCTCTCTCTCTCTCTCTCTCTCTCTCTCTCTCTCTCTCTCCAGTCATCCATCCACTGAACGACAGCCACCAGAAAGGGTTCACTCCGGGGAAGAGGGAGAAAAAATCCTTCCACTAGAACGAAGTGTCAACAAAACCTTCACATCCCGAGGACCTGCAAACCTCCTTCCTTCCCTCCTTTCCTCCCCATCCTTCCTTCCCTCTACCTTTCTCCCTCTGTCTCCTTCCCGCTTCCTTCTGTCTTCTTCGTTCAGTTTCTTTCTTTTTCTTTCCTTTTCTTTCAGTCATATTCTCTTCTCTTTCTTCTCTCTTCTTACTTCCTTGTCTATTCATCTGTTTCTTCCTTCTCTGTGTTTTTTTTAATTTTTCATTCCTCTCTTTCAGTCTTTTCCCTCCAACTTCCTCCTCCTCTGTGTTTCTTTCTCTCCTTCATCTTCCCACTTCCTTTTTCTTCCAACCTCTCCCTCCTTCTCCTTTTCCTTCCCCCCCTCTTCGTCCCTTCCATCTCTTAACCAACCTGTGTGTCTCTTAATCTCACCTTCATCACTTCCAATAAAGACAAAAAGTATGGAGAGAAAAAGAGGAGAAAAATAAATCTATGGACGTGTTTTTAGATGGATGAGTTTTTTTGTGTGTAATTTTTCAGTTTTTCCTTTCTTTTTGATGGGGAGGGAAAAGTTTTCATTAATAGTTTTTTTTTCCTTGCCTTTTGTTTTGCTTTCTCTTCTGTTTGTTAGTTTGTTCAGATGTTTGTTGTTCAAGTTGATTTTGTGTTGTTTGTTTTGGTTTAGTGTGGGTGGGTGTGCGAGAGAGAGAGAGAGAGAGAGAGAGAGAGAGAGAGAGAGAGAGAGTAGAGTGAACGGGGAGGGGAGTCAGGGAGGTGGAGGAGGAAGACCAATATTTGCAAGGTAAAGAGTGTGGAGTCCTCGCCATGCACACACGCACGCACGCACAGTCACACACACACACACACACACACACACACACACACACACACACACACACACACACACACACACACACACACACACACACACACACAGTGATTGGTGTAGTTATGAAGGTAATGATGCGAGAGAATAGCAATGTGGAGAAGTGGATGAAAAAGGTGGAAGAACGAGTGGATAGGCACTGAGTAGGGCCGAGGAGGTCAGGTAAGATGAGGAGGACCATTGCGGATCGGCGGGAGGTGGAGTGGACAGGTGGAGAAGGTGGTGTTGATGGTGAAGGTGGAGGTGGAGTGAAGGGGTGGTCGTGACAACTTAAGTGGGTGTCTGCGTGTAAGCATTAGTCGTGTGGTGGGGCTGGGGAGGATATTACCATAATGGGCAGGGTGTGGCAGCAAGGAACCATCTCTCCTACACCCCAAAAGCACCCCAACAACACCCCACAACTCCCCTCCTTTACTCCAACACTCACCCCTTTCCCTGCATATCCCATCACCTTTGTTATTTTATGTATATTCACCTTTTATTTTCCCTAATTTAGTCTGACAATTTTCCGAACCAGTATTTCAATATCTCATAATACTCCCATAACTATCCCTCCCTATCCATACCCCTCCCCTTCCCTCTCAGTACCCCACCATCACACTCCTCCTCCAGTCACGTTAAGGCCATGTATTGAGTTATGACACTATTATTTTCGTATTTGTAAGACATTTGGTGTGTATTCTTGCATGTCATAAAATCCCAAAGTTTCATTAAGACTCGAGCATTTGTCGGGGGAAAAGAAAATATTTAATACGTATATCTTATCCGTTTTTCTGAACCAAAGTTAACACCAGTCGCTGATACATTCCATGACACCCCCATCACTCCTCACCCATGTACTTAATACCAATCGCTGATACACTCCAATGATTCCTCACCCGTGTACCTGTATCCTCACCCTGTGCTATTATATCCATTTCTTTCTATACCTGCCTTAACCTAAACCCCGAAATGCCTCCGCAACTACGCCTTCACACATCCAAAACTCCACAACCACCTCTTCCTCACCTGTCATAACCACTCACTACGTTTATAGTAGAAATATTCACCCCTTTCGTCCAGTGTTCAAACCATCACCACAACACTCCACCACCACTCCAAATACCATTCCTATACCCCAGAGCACCACAGTCATCCCTACTTTACCCCTCGCAACCCCTCACTACATTTATTGCAAGTATATTCACTCCTCTCTTCCCGTATTGAAACCATCACCACAACACTGCACCACCATCCCAAAAACTCCACAAATTACCCTTCTTTATACCCCAGAATCCCAGAATCACTCCTTCCTTACCCCTTTCATTCCGTCTCGAAACCATCACCAAAACATTCCACTACCACCCCAAAAACACCCCAAATTACCCTTCCCTTCACCCCCACACCTCCACTGCGGTCATTTTAAGTGTATTCACCTCTTCCTCGACCAAAGTGAACCTGTGCTTGTCTCGGGGCGATGGCGGTCGTTAGCTAATTAGGAACAGGGATGCTGCGTCACGCCTTGCTTGTCTTCGGTCGTTATGAGGCGATGGAGCAGGGGGAGGGTAGGAGGGAAGGCATAGATACGGGTGGAGGTGGTAGGGGTAGTGGTAGGCGGTACGTGAATTGAAGCGTCGAGGGGATGAGGTTGTGAGGTTGAAAAGGAAAGGGGGATGGTGAGGGACGGGAAATGGCTTGAGGGAAAGGTTGGGTAGGTGAGGTGAAGGAGTGAGGGAGGGAGAGGAGGGAAGGCTAGGGGTGTGTGTGTATGTAGGTGGTGTGCGTGCGTGCGTGCGTGCGTGTTGAAGGTTGTCTGTGATTGATAGTGTCATTTGGATTCCCAATACGAGACATAACCATTGTGGCTACAGTGTTGTCCTTCACTCCTCCTCCTCCTCCTCCTCCTCCTCCTCCTCCTCCTGCTGCTGTCATTCCCATCCTCCACCCACCACCACCACTTTCCATGACCACTTTCCCTCCTATTCCCTCCCACATTATTCTCCATTTTCCCCTCACACACATTTTACTTTTCCCTCTCACTTCCCCTCGCTCTCTTTCTCCGTCCTCCCACAATTCCTTTAATTTTTCCGCCTTAATCTCTTCCTTACGGCACTCTTTCCCTCCTCCTCCCTTCTTTTCATTCTTTCCTTCTTTATCTTACACGTAAAGCGACTTGGAAACTTAAGAATCAAAGCTAAGATGTTACTGTAATTCTTCACCACCACCACCACCACAGGAGGAGGAGGAGGAGGAGGAGGAGGAGGCGCCACTTCCCTGTAACTCCATTAGCGCCTAGTGAAGTGACGTCAGAGTGTAAACAGACTAATGACATTTTGGGAAGCGCGTGTCACTTCTCGGCGGCAGATAATGGTATACTAATTGAACTGATTGTGTTACCCGTGTGTCGCGTGTATGTATGTATGTGAGCTGTTGTTCCAGAGAGAGAGAGAGAGAGAAAGAGAGGGAGGAGAGAGGGGATGGGAGATGGGTTTACTCTTATTAATTGAATAGTAAAGAGATACCGAAGAAGTGGTCTCAGTTTTGGGGGAGGGGCTGATAGGGAGTCGGTAATGGAAGGTTGTGGGAGGGGGGGTTTGTGGGAACAGTGGTGTGTGGTGAAGGTTTAGGAGAGAGGTAGAGAGAAGGTTAAGGTAGGGGAGGGACATTTGTGGGGGAGGGGGTGGAAGGGAGGGAGGGAAGAGAAGGATATGGAGTGAAAGGGAGGAAATGGAGTTGTGAAATGGAGGAAGGTGATGTGGAAAGGTGCTGAAACTATGAAAGAAAAGTGTGTGTGTGTGTGTGTGTGTGTGTGTGTGTGTGTGTGTGGTGCAGTAGATCTAGGTAAAATGAATGATGTAGACACAATGAATATTAACCAATACTCTTTAAATGTCAAGCTTCACCACTACAGGCCAGGAACTCGCTGCCCTCCACACACGCTCCTCATATCTATTCTCCTTCTCCTCCTCCTCTTCCTCATGTTCTCCTCGTCTTCCCTCGTTCTCTTCTTCATATGCTTTATTGCCTGTGTTGTTTTTGTTTTCCGTTTTCTTGTTTTACTTTTCTCGTTTCCTTTTTGCTTCTTCTTGTTCTTCTCCTTCTTTATTTTCTTCTTCGTCGTCTTCCTTTTTCTTATTGCTTTGAACATCATCACCACCACCACAAGATAATAATAACTACCACCACCACCACCACAATAATAATAATAATAATAATAATAATAACAGTAGTAATGATAACAACTCCATCACCAACAATAATAACGATATCACTCTCTCTCTCTCTTCCTCAGACAATGGGAAACATCTACAACTTCTGCGAGGTTGGCCTGAAGGTGTCTGGCGTGTCTCCCATTCACGCCAGCGCCGCCCTAGCCTACAGGAACGTGAGTCTGAGCTCCGTGCAGTCTGCCCTCACCGCCCACCACACCCTGTTGTTCATGGGCACCACCACGGGCACGCTGAAGAAGGTAAGAATTGGATGTGGTGATGTTTTGCTTGCATTTTCGCGGCTATATGCAGAAACGCCTTACTCTCTCACTAAGACAATTTTTCAAGTCCCCAGAGAAGACTAGCAGGGTTTTCAAGACAGTTTCTCCTTATGATAAACTAGAAATCTTGCTAATCCATCACCTTAAACATAAAAATGCTCCTAGAAACATGAGTCTTCAACTTGAGCCTTTGAAAATAGTTGTCGTGAGAGAGAGAAGCGTTTCTGAATACAGGTCTTCGTGGTTTAATTTTCCTTTTTTTTTCTGGGGTGGTTGTTTGTTACGATTAATTTCTTTCTGTTTTTGTGTGTGTTTCGTTGTTATCTATTAGGAAGTGGTATTGGAAGTGTGTTGTTCCTTTGTTGCTTTAAACTTCATTCATTCATGGTTTCTTTTTTCCTTTTTTTTTTCGTGTGGTTTGTGTTATGACTAATTTTTCTTTTTTTGTGTGTGTTGTTTTGTTGTTATCTATCAGGAAGTGGTATTGGAAGTGTGTTGTTCCTTTGTTGCCTTAAATTTCTTTCCTTCAGGCCTTTTTTGTGAGATTTTGTGTTTTGACTAATTTCTTTTATTTTCTGTTGTTTTGCTGTTTTCTATTAGGAAGTGGTATTGGAGCTGTGTTGTTCCTTTGTTGCTTTAAATTTTATTCCTTCATGGTTTGTTTGTTTTTTTGTTAGGTTATGTATTATTGTGACTTTTTTCTGTAAGTGTGTTGTTTTGTTTTCTCTTACGAAGTGATATTGGAATTGTGTTGTTCCTTTGTTATTGTTTTAATTCCTTTCTTTTAATTTATCATATATTCTGCGTCATGTGTTATTCTTGATTTCATTCCTATTTTTTTCTATGTATCTTTGTTTCTCTCCCTTACTCTTTTTTTTTTTTTTTTTGTAACTTTTCCATCTCGGTTTTTTATGTATTTCTTTTAACCTCTTTTTCTTTTTTACGTTATATTTCCGGATATTTCTTTCTCACTTTTTTCCAGTCATTCGTCACTTTTTGCTTGTCCTTTTGTTGTCCTTTTATTCTTAATTTTTTTGCCATTCTTCCGTTTTTCTTGCCATTCCTCATTTTTTCTTATGGATCCAGACTTTTTATTTATTCTGCTTTGTTTTCCTTTCTCGTTTTTCTCTTATTCTTCACTTTTTTTTCTAATATTCGAATTTCTTCTATTATTTTCCTAACACACACACACACACACACACACACACACACACACACACACACACACACACACACACACACACACACTCTCTCTCTCTCTCTCTCTCTCTCTCTCTCTCTCTCTCTCTCTCTCTCTCTCTCTCTCTCTCTCTCTCTCTCTCTCTCTCTCTCTCTCTCTCTCTTCGCGTCTCCACCCACACTTTTATATGCAAACATTTTTTTCTTTCCATTGTTTCTGTTTCAGTCTTGGAAAAATATTCTTTTAGACACAAATTTACAATAAAAAAGACGAACAAAATAAGAAAAATCCAGTGAAAATATTGAGATGACATTAACTTATTTCCTGCGGGATTTGAGAAGGAAAGAAGGAGGTTTTGCGAACGAGGAATTGAAATAAACTTTTAGCGAGAATATACACTCGACGAGGAGGCAGAGAAGGACGGAAGGCACGGGGCAAAAGAAAACTGAAACGAAGACGGAATGTAAAACGATCTTGAGCTGAGAAAAGGACAAGTAGGTTAGTCAGTCATGTCGGAAAAGGGAAACAGAGGTGACCCACATCCCTGCTTGGGGGAAACTGGGTCACTGGCTTGGGATAGAGAGGAGTAAGAAGACGGGTACGAAAGGAAAAAAAAAAGAGAGGAAAAACGAAGTTTGAGAGAGAGGAGAGACAGGACAGAGTAGAAGGCATGAATGAAGGAGAATAGAGTCAATAAGAAATAGGATATGATAGCAAGAAGAAAGAGAAGGAGAGATAGAACTGGAAACGAGCATAAGCAGGAATAGGAAAGGAGAGGAAGAGGAAGGGAAGGTCGAAGGTGAGGGAACAGAGAGGGGAAAACGGGGAAGAAGGAACCTGTGTCTCTTCCCTAAGGCACTGGAGCAAGGTCAGACACGGTGCCACGTCACTTCTCTCTAGGCACCCTTTGGCACCCCTTCCCTAGCCCCGCCACGGTCCTCTTATCTGCCCCCGGACCCTGCGGCGCCCTTACTGATAGCTACGTGGGGAAGGTGGTGAGGAAGAGGAATTGGAGAAGGAGAAGGTGAGAGAAGAGGAAGAGGGGAAGAGGAGGAGGTGTGGGAGAGTTAAGGGAAATAGTTGGAACAGAGAAAGGGGAAAGAGGGGAAGAGATAGAGGGATAGGGATATGAAATAAGGAAAAGGGGAGACGTTAGAGAGGGAGAAGATAGGGAGAAAAAAGGGTAGAGAGAAGGAAAAACAGAAAGAAAGGGAGAGAAAAAATGTAGGTAAGAAGTTGCAGTTGTGATACTTTGAGGCACACTAAACATTGCACAGTGAGACATGCAGATCTTCAAGGCCGAGGAAGAGGAGGAAGAGGAGGAGGAAGAGGTAAAGGAGTAAGGAGGAGGAAAAAAAAGTTGGAGGAGGAGGAGATAAAACGAGGAGAAGCCGGCCAAAAGAGGAGAGGAGCCCGGGTTATCCTAACAGAGGAGCGTCATCAAAGTTAAGTAGGTGATTAAGGCAGGTGAGGGAGAGAGAGGGAGTGGCGGTGGTGGTAGTGGTGGTGGTGGTAGTGGTAGTGGTAGTGGTGGTAGTGGCAGTCATGCAAGCAGGTGTCGGATGCAAGGTTGAGGGAAAGGAGAGGGAGAGTAGAGGGAGGCAGGTGTCCAATCTAACGCTGAGGGAAGGAAGAGAGTGAGAGGGGAGTGAGAGGCAGGTCAGGGGCATCAACACAGCTCAGGTGTTTCGCGGCAGGAAGCAAGTCCGGGAACATGTGTTGACTGCAGGTGTACTCTCTCTCTCTCTCTCTCTCTCTCTCTCTCTCTCTCTCTCTCTCTCTCTCTCTCTCTCTCTCTCTCTCTCTCTCTTCTCTTTGATCCATCTCTCTCTGTATGCAGGTGTATATATCTGATCCATTTCTCTGTATGCAGGTGTCTCTCTCTCTCTCTCTCTCTCTCTCTCTCTCTCTCTCTCTCTCTCTCTCTCTCTCTCTCTCTCTCTCTCTCTCCTTCCTTCCTTCCTTCCTTCCTTCCTTCCTTCCTTTCCCTTCCATCCCTTCGTTGTTCTTGTCCATTTTCACCAATATCTTCCTCTTTACCCTTTTTTCCTCCGTTGGTCACTCTACCTTCTTTCCTCCCTCTCTCCTTGCTTCCCTCTTTCCTTCCTTCGCGCTCATCATAGAAGAAAGATTTTTCCTTCGTGCGTAAATGTGACGTCACAAGAAAAAGATAAAAAAAATGCCTTTCAAGAAATTGATAAAATGATGAGGACTAGATAACAAAAAATGCATTCTAAAAAGATGCCACGTGGAAGGTCAGCCTAGGAGGAGGAGGAGGAGGAGGAGGAGGAGAAGGAGGAAGAAGAAGAGGAGGAGGAGGATAAAGATAATGTAAAATGGAGAAGAGGGAGACAAAAGAGGAGGGAGGGATACAAAGATACGAGTTTAAAGGTTCGGTAAGAAGAAGAGGAGGAAGAGGAGGAGGAAGAAGAAGAAGAAGAAGAAGAAGAAGAGGAGGAGGAGGAGGAGGAGGACGACTACGACGACGACGACGACGACGATGATGAAGATAAGAATGTTACGATGCAGAGGAGGATGTGAAGGAAATGAGAGAGAGAGAGAGAGAGAGAGAGAGAGAGAGAGAGAGAGAGAGAGAGAGAGATAATAAAAAGGAGGAAAGAAAGATGAGAAGGAAAGAGCTGGATAGAATATAAGGCTTAAGGAAACAAGGAGAGAAGAGGGAAGGCGAGTAAGGGAAAGAGAAAGGAAAGGAAAGAAAGGAAACAGTAATTAAAGAGGGAAAAAGAAGGAGAATGCGAGGGGAGGTGTGAGTAAAGAACAACATAAAGACGAGGATGAAGGAAAACAAAGGATTAGAAGAAAAAAAAGGGAAAGAGGTGAGAGAAGATGATTTTTCTCTATTTTTTCCTTTATTTTTTATCTTTTCCTTCCTTCCTTTTTGCTTCCAAGGTAAAGGAAATTATTTATAGAGGCAAACAAAGGAAAACATTAGTAGTAGTAGTAGTAGTAGTCGTAGTAGTAGTAGTAGTAGTAGTAGTAGTAGTAGTAGTAGTGATATCGTTTTTATCAGTATCATTATTTTCTTTTTCACCTTCTTCTTCTTCTTCTTCTTCTTCTTCTTCTTCTTCTTCTTCTTCTTCTTCTTCTTCTTCTTCTTCTTCTTCTTCTTCTTCTTCTTCTTCTTCTTCTTCTTCTTCTTCTTCTTCTTCTTCTTCTTTTCATCTTCCTCCTCCATCCTTCTCCACTGAAAGGAAGATTAATTGTCGTTCTTTTAGCTTGTTAAATTATTTCATTTTACTAATGGAGGAGAAGAAAGAGGAAGAAGAAGATAAAGAAGAATAAGAAATAAGAGTAGGAGAACAAATGGGAGAACTAAAAAGAAAGGAAAGAAAACTTAGGAATAACGTAAAAATAGATGAAGATGAAGAGGAGGAGGAAGAAGAAGAAGAAGAAGAAGAAGAAGAAGAAGAAGAAGAAGAAGAAGAAGAGATTTCTCGTAAGATTAGCTGGTTGGAGAATAAAGAAGAAAAATAAAACAAAAGATAAACATGAATTGCTGGAGACTGGAAATAACAAGGAAGATAGGAGGAGGAGGAGGAGGAGGAGAAATAAGAAGAAGTGAAGAAGAAGAAGACATAAGACAAGGAGAAAAGAGAAGACAAGAAGAAAAAGAGAATAAAGAGCGGATATAAACAGAGAGAGAAAGTCAAGAAGAAAGAACGAATAAAACAAAGACGGAAAAAATAGAGAATGAAAAAAAGAAAAAAAAGGAAGTACAGGAAAATGGGAGGCGGAAAAAGGGAAATGGAGGAGGAAAAGCAGAGAGAGAGAGAGAGAGAGAGAGGGAGAGGGAGAGGGAGAGGTATAAGAGTGGGCCAGATTGCAGTGTCCAGCCTCCCTTGTGTTCAGACGGCACACCTTTGTTGTCTCTTGTTTATTGTTGCAGCTTAGGTCAGATTACCTGAGCTCACACCCCCTCCCTGCCTCCCTCCGCCACTCCCTTCCCTCTCTTCCCTCCGTCTTGCCTCCCACACACCATGATTCCTCTTGCTTCCCTACTTGCTCTCCACCTTCTCTTTTTCTCTCTTTCTATCTTACCTTGCCTGAAAACACCCCTATCCTCTCTCTCTCTCTCTCTCTCTCTCTCTCTCTCTCTCTCTCTGATTCCTTTTATTTATTTCTACTGTTCCTTGTTTTTCAGTGCCTGTGACCATTTTTCCATCTATTATTTCTTTTTCTACTTCGTTTCTTTTATCTTCTATGTCTATATCATATTCTATTTTTCTTTTTAGCTTGTCAGTTTATTTTTTGTTTGTTTTTGTTTTCCTTCTGGTCACACTTTCTATTTTTTGAGTCCTTTTCATGGCTTTCCTTTTTTTGTTCTTTTTTATTTTTTGTGGTTTTGGTAGTTCCATATTATTATTTTTTTTTTCGTTTTTGTCCTTTTTTCTTTTTTAGTTTCCATCAACCTCTTTCACTATGGTTCGTTATTGCTTGTTTTACTTATCCCCATTAATTCCCTTATTATTTCCTCTCCTTTCTTTCTGCTAGCCTTGTTTTAAACCCTTCAGTACCATGACACGTTTACATATTCATTCTGCTTACTATATAGTGATTTTTACAGCTCCAGGAACTTACTTGGGGATTAAAACAGTGAAGACTCTAGCTATTAATCTTCTGACCTCCATAGACCCTTTCCAATGTAAATAAAATCATCTAATCTTACCCAAAACTCATAGTAGAAATGGGTCCCAGTACTGAAGGGACTAAGTAACACTCACCTTCACCTTCACCTGTTATTTCCCTTCCCTCGTCTCCCAACACCCCGCCACTCGCCTCCATAGTGCCTTATCTCTCTCCAGCGTGATGGTAACCGTGATCTTATTAATTCTTCAGAGCAGGTGTGTTAATTGCAGGAACCTTCGTGTTTTTCCTCTCACTCTTTCCGTTTGCCTTGTTTTGTATCTTGAGTGTGTTGGTGTTGTGTTTTGTGCTTTCTACTTTTTCTTTTCTTTTTTCTTTTTCATCTTTTCTTCTTCTTCTTCTTCTTCTTCTTCTTCTTCTTCTTCTTCTTCTTCTTCTTCTTCTTCTTCTTCTTCTTCTTCTTCTTCTTCTTCTTCTTCTTCTTCTTCTTCTTCTTCTTCTTCTTCTTCTTCTTCTTCTTCTTCTTCTTCTTCTTCTTCTTCTTCTTCTTCGTCTTCTTTGGTCTGGACAGAAGACTAATTATACTATCTCTCTCTCTCTCTCTCTCTCTCTCTCTCTCTCTCTCTCTCTCTCTCTCTCTCTCTCTCTCTCTCTCTCTCTCTCTCTCTCTCTCTCTCTCTCTCTCTCTCTCTCTCTCTCTCTTCTCTTTAGTCTTCCTCCTCCTCCTCCTCCTCCTCCTCCTCCTCCTCCTCCTCCTCTTCGTAGCGTGTTCTATGAGGTGTACCGTAATTACCTGCTTTATTGCTTCTGTCGCCACCTGATGAGATCGTGCTTGCTTCTTTCCTCTTTTATATTTTTTTTCTCTTCCTTTCTTCTTTTTCTTTTACTCTCTCCCTCTCTTTGTTGGTGTTAGTTTTTCTTTGTTATTTATCTTTTCCGTTATTTTTTTGCTTATTTTTCTTTTTTCATTTATCGGTTTTGTTCTTATTCGTCTTTTCATTCGTGACTTTTTTTGATAATTATTTGTTTTTTTCTTAATGTTTTACTATTTATGTATCTTTTATCGTTTCTCTTTGTTTTTTTCTATATCTCTCTCATTTGTTATTTATCTATGTTACTTTAATTTTTTATTTTTTTTCACCATTGTCATCATCATCTATTGTCTTTTCTTCATTTTTTTTTATTACCAATCATCTATTTCTTTCTTTTCTTTCGTCCTTCCTCCTTCCCAATGCCACCATCATCACCACCACTACCATCATCATACATTTTCTATTATGCATTTCTTTTCTGATCAAATTTCGCATTAATGTCATTGTTTTCAGTTGCTCTCTTCTTTTTTCTTCACTTTCACCTCCACCGTCATCACCATCATCATCTATTTGGTGTTTTTTTGCTTGCATTTTCCAATTTAATTTCGTGCGAGTATCAATGTTTTCTTCCCTCTTTGGTCTCCCTTGCCCTCTCTATTTTTTTTCTTTTTGTTTTTCTCTCTGCCGTCCTGAATCTAATTGTTTTCTCGTGTCGGGTCTGACGCTCGGTATTATTCTTTTATTGGTTCTGGATATTGAGCGCCGCGTGCTTATGCATCAAACTAGAGAGGCTTTTTAAATCTTAAGTTCTTTTCCCTTTTGTTTCTCCCTCTGATTCTGTTTCTTCGATTTTGTGTCGTGAGTGTGTCTCCCTCTGATTGTGTTTGTCTATGTATATATGCGTGTGTGTGTGTGTGTGTGTGTGTGTGTGTGTGTGTGTGTGTGTGTGTGTGTGTGTGTGTGTGTGTGTGTGTGTGTGTGTGTGTGTGTGTGTGTGTGTGTCTCTCTCTCTCTCTCTCTCTCTCTCTCTCTCTCTCTCTCTCTCTCTCTCTCTCTCTCTCTCTCTCTCTCTCTCTCTCTCTCTCTCTCTCTCTCTCTCTTCTTACCTTACGGACAGGAAATACCTTGACACCACACACACACACACACACACACACACACACACACACACACACACACACACACACACACACACACACACACACAAGAAGATAGAACATATCAGAATTATGATTATCCCAAATACGTTTTCTTATCCCCTACTAGTTTCATTAACATACAGTATTTGTTCAATTATACGTTACTACTACTACTACTACTACTACTACTACTACTACTACTACTACTACTTAATTTGGAACAATGAATGGCCCAATTTTAATCGTAAATTAGGAAAACAAAATGCTTATTCAGTATCTTTTAACAATTTTTTTTTTTTGAGAAGTCATTGTTTTTTTTATGTAAATTGAAATGTTTAATGAAAATAACGTTTAAGAATAAAGATCTGATAGACAAACAAGCATAAATATACATAGCTAGATAAATAGATACATACATACATACGTACCTACATACATATATACATGGACGCATACCTACGCTCAGAAATGCACAAGTGGATAGGTCAGCTGTACATATTAGAGCACGCGAGTCAGTCTGGCTTGATGGGGTCTATTAAACATACATGAACTACTGCATTGGCTCGCCTGCCCCGCCACTGCCCGCCGCGCCGCTCCTTGCTGACTGGTGAGTGTGTGTTAAGTGTTTGTGTGAAATTTATGGAGAAGGATTTTTTTTTTTTTTTTTGGAGGGTGTTTAGTTGATTTATTTAGATTTTGTTTATTTAAAGGTATATATGTATATTTATCGATTTTTATTTTGTTATTATATGGAGAGAGAGAGAGAGAGAGAGAGAGAGAGAGAGAGAGAGAGAGAGAGATTATTTCTGTGTATTTATAAAGAAAGATGAGTTTTTAATGAAGTTTCTCTACGTATGAATTTAAATAAAGGAAGACCAATACAAAGATTAGAGAAGAAAGACACAAAAATCAAATTAAGACGATAAAAATTCAAATTAAAATAATAAGAAAGAAAAATTTAACAAATGGAATAGTGAAAGAGGAGAGTAAGAACAAGTAATACAGACGATAAGGACAAATGTGGATATGAGATAAGATAAAAGAGAAAATAACAAACTAGACCAGATTGCAAGGAGAGTACAAAGGTGAGTTTCCAAGCAGTGCATTAAAGTGGAGAGGCAGAGGAAAATAAGAAGCAAGTACAAGTTTAATTAGATCTGAGGTAATGAAAAGAAGGTGCATGGCGGGAAAGGTGCGCGTCTCAGTAAAAGGTGCAGGTTTAATTAATGCACGGCCTGAAAAGAAGAAATAAGTACCGAACAATTGTGAAAACTGGAGCAACGAAAGAAAGAAAAGTGTATGTAAAAAAGGGGGGGAAAATGGATGAACGAAAGAAAGAAAGAAAAATAAATACACAGAAATAAATATCAACAGTTAAAGAACGAAAACAACGAGAAGAGAAGCAAAAAAAAATAAAAACTGAAAGAACGAGGGAAAGAAAATAGTAAGTAGGAAAAAAAAGAAGAAACGGTAAAAGATGTAAAAGACACACAATGGAATAATAAAAGTTAGGTGGACAATTGAGGAATAAAAAATAGAAAGAAATAGGTGAATGAAGAAAAGAAAAATGAGAATACGCCGTAAGATAATGATACAATAAGAGAAAAACATAAGTTAAAAAAAAAATTATGACAAACTGTATGGCATTAAGCTTACAAATGTACCAGATGCCATCAGTATTGAAGGAGAACCTGTGGAGCGGGTAAAACAATATAAATATCTTGGGATTATGATTGATGATGAACTTAAAGGCAATGCAAACACAAATCTCGTCATTAAAAAGTGTAACCAAAGACTCCATTTTATCAGAATCTTAAATAATGCTCATGTAGACAAGAAAATAATCAGCCTGTTTTATAAATCTAACCTAGAGTCAATTTTGAATTTCTTTATCACCACCTGGTACAAAAAGCTAACTTTAACAGAGAAAAATAAACTAAACAAAATAGTTAAAAAAGCTAAAAAGTTAGGGGCATCAGTAACGTTCACAGACATTCTATATCAATAGGCTGCAATAAAACAAGTTGGAAAAATAATGCAGGACCAAACTCATCCTCTTGATAACTGTTTTATATTTTTAAGGTCAGGACGAAGGCTGGCACTGCCTTTGATAAAAACTGATCGGTACAAAAAATCATTTGTTCCCAGTAGTATAGTGCTCTTCAACCTTTTGTATTCATAGAAGTTATTTTAATGCTTCTATGTGACATACTTCTATCTATGTATAGTACTTTTGGAGCCTGTTTGCTATAAAGAATTTCACATGTATGCATCATGTAGAAGAATGTGACCAATAAATTATCTTATCTTATCTTATCTTATAACATTATAACAGACGAATGATGGTAAAAATAAATCACATGAAACAAGAAATAAAGGCACTAAAACTTATGGATGAAAGAGACAATATTGGAAGAATCAAAATTGAACAAAAATATTAACAGAAGATGAAAAATTAACTAGATTATTGATAGTCAAATAAGTGCACACACACACACACATAACAGACACACACACACACACACACACACACACACACACACACACACACACACACACACACACACACACACACACACACACACACACACACACACACACACACACACACACACTACTACTACTACTACTACTACTACTACTACTACTACTACTACTACTACTAGAATCTTAAGTCCGGAAAAAAATATCAATATCCCCCCCAAAGAAAAAAAAAACATTAAAAATGATAATAAAAAACGAACCCAAGATAATTAGAGAAATGAAGCAAACTGGATTATATTGAGCTATAGTGGCGCAGTTTATGGTCTGCTGCCCGGCACGCCACACACCAACTCTGCAAAATTGGCGTCACGTATTTTTGGCGTTAGCGTGTAGTGCCCTGAAAATGTCACGTTAGGTTGGCGGGAGAGAGGGAGAGGGAGGTTAAGGAGAGAGTTGTTTTAGTGTTTTATTGCTTGATTTTGGTCATTTTGATGTGTTTTTTTTTATTGGTGCTGTTACTGTTGCTGCTACTAGTACTACTACTACTGATACTATTGCTACTGCTACTGCTACTATTGCTACTGCTACTGCTACTATTGCTACTACTCTCACGTATCAAGGAAATTGGCCATGGATATAAAAGAGAGAGAGAAAAAATATCATTAAATTTACAACTTTCAGAGTCAAACATTAGTACTACTACTACTACTACTACTACTACTACTACTACTACTACTACCACCACCACTAGAGGAAGCAAAGTTGCATCATCCTTAAGGAGAGCGAGAGCGTGGGAAACGACCCCAGATGTTGCAAAAATGAGGAAGGGGGAGAAGGGAACAGAAGGGAGGAGGGAAGGAAGGAGAGGAGATGCTCTTGGTGGGTGGAGAGAAGCTAGAATTTTGTGGCTAAGGTGTAAGGTATCAGGAGAAGGAAACTTATCCCAAATAATAAGGTGTCCTTCGCTCCCCTAAGGTGATAGTAGGAGGGAGGAGAGGAAGGAATGATATAGGTAGGCGGTAGGTAGTGAGAGGGTTGGCGCTAATGAGTTTGGGAGTAAGAGTGTGATGAAATTGGAGGAAAGAGAGGTAGAGATGGAAATAGATGTAATGAGAGAGAGAGAGAGAGAGAGAGAGAGAGAGAGAGAGAGAGAGAGTGTGTGTGTGTTTAATGGTTAAGCCAAGTTCGTGACATTTATGAAGCCTCTGCGGCCAAGGTTTACAGGAGGAGGAGGAGGAGGAGGAGGAGGAGGGGGATGTGATGGGGATAACTAACTGGAGGTTAAAGTGGAGAGGAACAGATGAGGAAATGGTCGAGAATAAAAAGTAAATAAATGACGATGAAGTGACAGAAAACAAGGCAAAGAAATATAGAAGATGAAGAGAAGGAAATGAATTAAAGGTGCTTAACAGAGAAAGAGACGGGAGACGAATGCAATATAGAATAAAGATGTTCTAGAAAGGAAAATAAGAACGAAAGATTATAGATACAAAGAGGAATACGAAAAAGAAATGTAAATGAAATAAATTGGAGACGCTAAAGCAATGATAATAAGAAAGAACATAGATAAAAAAAAACTAGAAACAGAAGAAAGAAAGGAGGAAGAGAGAAGAGAAAGATAAGAATAATCAAATACAAAAGTTAAAGTAAGGATGAAAATAAGAATGGTTACTGAAAAGGAGTAGGAGGAGGAGGAGGAGGAGGGCAGGAATATCCGTCAATGGGAAGAAATGGAATCAACAGGTGTGAAGTGGCGAGAAGCTTACCTGTGATACTGAGACCAGTGATGCACACCTGCCAGAGAAAGAGAGAGAGAGAGAGAGAGAGAGAGACCGTTTTTTCTTGTTTCTTTTCTTCCCATCCTCTTCTTTGTCGCATATTACTCTTTTCTCTTCTTTCCTTTTTCTCTTTCGTTTCCTTCCTTCTCTTCCATTTTTCCTCCTTCCTCCTATTCCTCTTTTTTTTTTCCATTCCTCTCCCGTATCTCTTCCTCTATTTTTTTCTGTTCTCCTTTGTTCTCTCCTCTTCTCTTCATTCTTCATCTTCCATCTCCCGCTTCACCTTTTTTTTTTCTCTTTCATTGTCATCTCTCTCTCTCTCTCTCTCTCTCTCTCTCTCTCTCTCTCTCTCTCTCTCTCTCTCTCTCTCTCTCTCTCTCTCTCTCGTTTGAGCGCCCAAGGGAAGAAAAGAAAGAAAGAATAAACCACACAGTTAGGAAGGAAATAACGCGTAAGAGATTTTTTATGTTGCAATTCATTAATTAATTGAAGGGACATAGAACGACCAGAGAGAGAGAGAGAGAGATAGCGTCCACTCAAGTTTATCAGCCTGCGCTTGTGGCAAAAAAAAAGAGGAAAAAAGAATATGTGCGTAGTTTTATTGGCAAAGCTTTCGTCGCATCACCACCTCCACTACCACCACCACCACCACCACTGAGGAATTTTCAACGTCCTGCCTAACTTTTAATATATTTTTTTCCTTTTTTTCCTACTTTTCCTTTGACTTAATGACTTTACAGATGACAACGCTAAACCCGGCGATACTTTTCCCATTAATGTCTTGCCTGTCTCTCTCTCTCTCTCTCTCTCTCTCTCTCTCTCTCTCTCTCTCTCTCTCTCTCTCTCTCTCTCTCTCTCTCTCTCTCTCTCTCTCTCTCTCTCTCTCTCTCTCTCTCTCTCTCTCTCTCTCTCTCTCTCTCTCTCTCTCTCTCTCTCTCTTCTTCTCTCTTCTCTCTCTCCTCATGCACCATCGTTTAGAAATTGATGGTCGTGTTTTAACTTGGACAGGAGGAGGAGAAGGAGGAAGAGGAAGAGGAGGAGGAGGAGGAGGAGGAGGAGGAGGAGGAGGAGGAGGAGGAGGAGGAGGAGGAGGAGACATGCATTCATCGTCGTCTTAAGTCATCAAGTGTATCATCATTTTTTTCCATTTTTTTAATATTTTCCTGCTTCGTCATTTTCATTTTGTCAGAGAGAGAGAGAGAGAGAGAGAGAGAGAGAGAGAGAGAGAGAGAGAGAGAGCAGCTGTCCTTATACTCCCACATCAGACACACACACACATATGTATACCAGTACGCGTGTCTTTCTTCTCGTGATGTACCGTAACGGAGGCTTCCGGAAGGGACACAATGGAACACAAAGGAATATTTACCGGGAATTCTTCTATCCGACTGCGGCTTTTGTCCGGATCAGCACTGGGTCAGTCTAGGGTACAGCAACCAGAGTGGGTTCTAATTGGAGCGCACAAGGAGGTTCCACTGAAGCTTTTGCGAAGGTTCAATGTGGTTTTAATGGGGGTTTTTGCTCTGAGAATCAAGTATTACCCATTTTTTTTTCCTGGAAATTTTCATTCATAGGGGACTCTTGATCTTCCTTTGGTTTATGTATGTAGTCTGAGGTCACATTGCATCAAGTTCTTGGTAAATTCTGGAACTCCCTATCTTCTTTTCTGTTTCGATCTTCCTATTCCTTGAAGACATTTATCCTATTCTTTTGGGTAACTCTCTGATCTGCTCGGGGACTGGCATCTATTTGGTGCTTTTCGTTGAATCTTTATAGTTACCCTAGGGTAGATTTCCCTTCTTACTTGAAAAAAAAAGTTTCAATATGTTCGTTCATCTTTTTCGTTAGTCAGTACCATTGCATCTACAAATCATTAGTCAGTTCATTGCATCTAGAAATCTTCTAAGTCTTCTTTTTTCTCCTGCCGGTGTAGCTTAAGTTATTAGTGGAATCATAACCTTTTCAGACACTATTATTCTTCTACGCTTTCGTCAGTCGTAAGCTTTGCAAATCTTCTCTCACTGCATGTATAAACCTCATCTAAGGTCACCTTCTCTTTCTTCAGCCGGTGTAGAGTGTATATTATACTTTTAAGGGAATTATATCTTTTTGTTTAAACGCTATAATTTTGCTGCGCCTTCCTCAATCACAGTTATTATGAGTCGCCTTTCAGTGTATCTGTAAATCCTTTTCTTAGTTCATCCCTTCTTTCATCTGCCGGTGGAGAGTCTAAAGAACCAGTGGAATCATGAATATCTTATTTTTTTCAATAAAACCAGTAACTTCCTTTAGATTTTGTTAAAATCACAAGAACATCCACTACAATATGCCTAAAAGATTAATAATTTCCACTTGAACTTACTAGAATTAAAAGATAAGAAGCTGAACGTTTGAAAATACGAAACTCTTAATATAAGAACCTGTTGAAATCCCAATAACTTCCTCTAGAACCTTGAGTACTGTGACGCATTTCCTTATTCACTCTGCTTACTATTTGGGGAACTTATACAGCTTCAGAAACTGATATGGGGATTAAAATAGTGAAGACTATGACCATTGATCTTCGGCCTTCATAGACCCCTCCTAATGTCAATGAAATTATCTAATCTTACACAAATCTCAAGGTAAAAATGTGTCCCAGTATTGAAAGGACCAAGATTAAAGATAAGAAGCCAAACGTTTATGAACACGAAGAACAGAACATATGATGAATAAGGTACGGTGATTGTGATAGAAGAAAAGCGCCCTTGTGACATATTCCGCGTCAGGGAGCAAAAAATTATCCCTCCACATCCCTCAGTGTTCAGACAGAAGGTTGATAACTTGGGGAGGAGGAAGACGTGGTGGTGGTGGTGGTTGTGTTGGTGGTGGTGATGGAGGTGCAGGATCTGGTCAGCGTCCTTTTCTCTCGGCCTCTCTTTGTCCCCATCTGTCACTTGTTCCTTTTTCTTATTGTTTCCCTGATTTTAGTATCTTTTCATTCCTTCCTACTTTTTCAATCCCTCTTTACTCCCATCTATCCTCTCCTTCCTTTTATTTTTCTCTCTTTCATTCCCTTGTCTCTTCTTGGGTACTGTGAGAGAGAGAGAGAGAGAGAGAGAGAGAGAGAGAGAGAGAGAGAGAGAGAGAGAGATCACACCGTCATATCCACCTCTCATAGAAGCCAAATAACCCTTAGAGATACCACTGATAAAGGTGATAGAGGCAACGGTCTTTACTTTGTGCCCTGCGTCCCTTTGTCCCTCCAGGATCTGTTACAGGAGTCCAAGTGATAGGTTTCTTAACGATCTTTTTTTGTATATATTCTATCTAAAATCTTTGTTACAGGTATTAATTGAAAATGGCTGTTGTGCTGAAGGGCAGACTGGGCCAAGGGACGGGCGCTGGTAAAGAGGCAAAGTGGGCTGGCTGGTGGATGAGAAACGGAATGGGTGGGTTGGTGGAAGGATACTAGTGGATGCAGGAGTGGATAGGAGTGAAGGGAAGGAGGAATGGAGGAAAGGGGATGTTATAGTGCTTGTGAAATATTTCATGTACGATTGCTACTGCGCACACACACACACACACACACACACACACACACACACACACACACACACACACACACACACACACACACACACACACACACACACATTTGAGGTCAATATTGTCGTTTTCTCTTATTTTTTGGACGATTTTTTTTTTTACGTGAATTTTTTGAGTCGTGACAGCAACAGGTGACTATTGTAACATTCAAAGCAGCACGTGAGTAGGAAGAGGAGATGGAGGAGGAGGAGGGGGGTAGGAGGAAGAAGAAGAAGAGGAAAAAGAGAAGAAATAGAAAGAGAATGACAATGTAGATGACACCAAAAAAGGAAGAAGAATATGAAGAAAAAGGATAAAGATAATGAAAAGTAGAGGACAAAAGTACAAAAGGAAGATGAAGGGATAGTGTGGTGGAAGAAGAGTTTGGGTGGGACAGTTAGTGTTTGAGGGGTGATAAGGGGCGGAACACCTCAGTGGAGGAATGCACAGGTGAGATTGCAGGTGACTTGTTTACTCTTGAGAGTCAAGCGAGAAACTAAATTTGTGTAGAGATAAGGAGGAGGAGGAGGAGGAGGAGGAGGAGGAGGAGGAGGAGGAGGAGGAGGAGGAGGAGGAGGAGATGGTGGTGGTGGTGGTGGTAGAGGATCATGATTTCAGAGGTGACGTGTCTAGAGAGAGCGAGAGAGAGAGAGAGAGAGAGAGAGAGAGAGAGAGAGAGAGAGAGAGAGAGAGAGAGAGGATTATGTTCAGCCCCATGGCATCTCTTCCTTAGACACGAGGAAGCACTTGGAGATTTGTGTTGCCTCAGGAGGAAGAGGAGGAGGAGAAGGAGAAGGAGGAGGCTAGTAGTAGAGTAGAAGTGGATGGTGGAGTGGGAAGGAGGAGGAGGAGGAGGAGGAGGAGGAGGAGGAGGAGGAGGAGGAGGAGGAGGAGTAGGAAGAGGAGGAGGTGGTGGTGGTGGTGCAAGATTAGACCGTCTGACAATTCTGGAACTTGGTGACTGAGAGAGAGAGAGAGAGAGAGAGAGAGAGAGAGAGAGTATTAACACTTCTCTCATCTTCCATCTGTAAAGCTCCTTAATTTCACTTCATGCATCACCACCTGATGTCTTAAAAGAATATCTCACTTTAGTAGAAATTCAAGGGAAAACTGAATTGAAAAAAGAGAAAGAAAAGGAGCTGAATATTTCCTTTAACGCATTCCTTTGACCTTCTCCCATTTTCTTTCGTGAATGGAAACAAAAAAAATGTCGAAGAGAAGAAAAAAAACACTCTGGAATACGCCATGCTGGTTCCTGGTTCCCTCCTGATTGCTTCCTTTTCTTATTGGTCGTTTACAACACCCACCTTCAACCCCCAACACACCAACGCCCCCAAACCTCTTCTTATTGGTAGGCTGCACGCTTCCCTAAGTCACGTGACACCTTCCCCCTAACCCCAACTGAACTCCCCACCTTCCCTTCCCCTGCCCTTACCCTTACTTCATCTGCCCACCCTCATTCCCCGCCACCTTACCCCTTACTGTAAAATAAATTCCAAAATGCGACTCACAACCTGAATCCAATTTTGCCAAGACGAATCCAACTTTCTTTAGCTCGTCCCAAATAGGTGGAATTTCATCGATTTTTACCTGAAGGCGCTGGGAGAGTTGGAGAGAGAGAGAGAGAGTGTCAGTGGAGGTGCATCAGGTACTAGAGGTTAGGTGAGCTTAGGTTAGATGAGGTGAGGTCGTGGTGTGATTAGGTTATGTTATGGGATGATAAGTTTTAACCCCTTTCAGTACCATGACACGTTTCCATATTCATTCTGCTTACTATTTGGTGATTTTATGCAAGTTCAGAAACTTTGTGGGAATTGAAATAGTGAAGACTCTGGCTATTAATCTTCTCACCTCTATAAGCTCTTCCTAATGTAAATAATTTCGTCTAATCATACCCAAAACTCATGATGTTAATGCGTCCCAGTACTGAAGAGGTTAAGTGACCCAGTGCTCCCGGGTGATTCGATTCAAATTACCTTCCTTTACTTATCGTGACCTTATTTCAGTGACCCCTCTCCGTTTTCTTTGGTTAGATTAAGACAGATCAGGTCACTGTGTGTTAATTTGTTCTCTTATCTTGTGACCTCGTTCCTCTATCGTACGACTTTTGTAACTGACTTCTCCTTTTCTTGACCTTCATATATACGGCAGCTAACTCTCCGTATTATTCTTGTATTATTTTCTTTTTAGTTCATTCATTTACCATTCAGATTTTATTTCACTTATCTCTATTTTAACACCGAACTTTTTGCTACAGCCTTAGCTCCTATCTTTCCTCTAGAGGATTCAAGTGTATTGTATCCCATTATAACCCTTCTCACTCCGAACTATACTAGACTCATTGGTACACTTATAGCCCGGCTACAGTAATCCTCTCTTTACTCCTTCCCGCAATCCATAGCAAGCCAATTGATTTAAGACCGCATTACTACGTCTCCCCCAACACAAGGCACCACTAACTTACCACAAAGAAACTCTATTATTACCGACTTCTCAGTACTACCAAGAGCCATCGGAGAACTGCAGGGCGTGACTGACACCTCCTGGGGCTATACTTCCAGCTTGGCAGTAATTCATTTGACTTCTAACTCTATTATCTTCTCCACTCCGCCACACGTTAAGCTAGCCAGCAATTCATTCAACTTCTTCCACTCCCCTTTCTTTCTTTCTACCTCTCTCTCCACTTCATTTTAATCTCCTTCAGTACTGGGACGCATTTTTACTAATGGTTTTGGGTATGATTAGGCGATTTTATTTAGATTAGGAAGGGTCTATGGAGGTCACAAGATTAATGGCCGGAGTCTTCCCTACTTTAATCCTCCATATAAGTTTCCGAAGCTGTATAAAATCGCCAAATATGAATATGAAAACGCGTCATGGTACTGAAAGGGTTAAGGTAGCAAGGAATCCATTTGACTTCCAGCACTCTATCCCTCTTCTTTTTTCTTTTCTCCACTTCTCCACCTCACCAAAAGTTAATCAGTAATTAATTTGACGTCTAACATTTCTTCCTATTTCCGTTTTTCTCCTCTCCAGTTCTCCTTTACCTTCACTATATCCCCCTTCGTATTTTCACCATCTATTCGTACCTGACCCTCTCCCTCCGTACTCCCTTCCCCTTCCCCCCATCACTGGCACTCGTCCATGGCACCATTAATCCAGTGCGGTCGTTAAAGTTGCAGAATTATTGGTGTTATTGATGTGTAGAAAAGTTAGCCCATCATCCCCGCCAGTCATTTTGCTACTGCCGCCGCTGCTGCTGCTGCTGCTTTTGCCTCATTAAATTTGTTGTTACCATAATTGTTATTATTATTATTATTATTATTATTATTATTATTATTATTATTATTATTATTAACTGTAGTAGTAATAGTAGTAGTAGTAGTAGTAGTAGTAGTAGTAGTAGTAGTAGTAATAGTAGTTGTAGTTGTAAAGAGAGAGAGAGAGAGAGAGAGAGAGAGAGAGAGAGAGAGAGAGAGAGAGAGAGACCGAGCGACCGAGAAAAGGGAAAACAAATAATATCTACATAAACGTCATGAGAGACAAATTCCTGCACTCAGGGAAGGAAAGAGGACAACCTTTTTCCAGATACACAAACTTGCACCCAACCTTTTACTCCCTTCCCTTACCCTGCACCCTTGCACTGCCTCGTTTACACCCTAGACCACAACTCAAAAGTCTCCTCTCTCCAATCTTACCAGTCCCTCTTTCACCCTACGCCCTCTTTTCCTTCTTCTTGCCCACCCTACCCCTTCCAGCCCCCACCAAGAACCTCCTCAACAAATCACCGCAGTTTGTCTCCTTCATTCCTCAGGTGTGCGTCTCGCTGCCTCTTTACCTGTCCGTCAAGGTGCCACGCGATGCATTAGTGTGGGGATGCATTGTGGGTCATTTCGAGGGCTTTCTCCTTAAGTTCCGTCGTGCCTTTCTTTTTTTCCTCCTTTTCTTGACCTTTTTTCCACTCGTATTTTTGTTTAGAAATTGTGTTGTTTTGTTCTTCTGTTCATACATTTTGTGCTGTGTATTGTAAGTTTCCATGATGTCTTGTATATAGGGAGGGCAGTAATCTTGAAAGGAAGGGAGAAAAGGTAGAAGTTATGGGTTTATAGGAAAGGTTAATGGGTAAGACATCTTAAGAGTGAGATTATGGTGTCGCAGAGTCCGCTGGTGATGAAGGGAAGTAAGAGAATATAATAAGGAAATCAGATGAAAAGAAGACAGATATTTATGGAGAGAAAACACAGCGGGAGATAGAGGAAGATTTAAAGCCGTGTGTGGGAGAGGGAGGAGAGAGGGAGAGGAAAGGAACAGTAAGGGACATTAAAGGGGTGAGGGGAAGAGGGTAAACTGTAGGTAAAAAGGGAAGTAAAGGAAAGGTGATATATGAAAGTAGGTCTTAAGAATTGGAAATATAAAAATGGAGAAGGAAAGATGAAAAAAGAGAAAAGGGAAAGGAGTGAAGAATAGAAGGGAGAGAAGAAAGAGCATAGATGAAGGAAGTAGCGAGAAAGTAGAGAAAGGAAGAGATTAAATGAGAAAAGTCCAGTAAAAGTATAATGTGAGAAAAACAACGGGAAATAGAGAAATGCATGAAATAAAACGATGGTCTAAGATAAAAAAAAACTATAAGAAATACGAGATAAAAGAAATAACTAGAAACAAATAAGGTTAAAAAGAAAAATGAAGTATAAAAATGAAAAGAAAATATAACCAGAAAGAATAGAGGAACAAGAGAAGAAAGAAAGTTTTTTTTTTATAAATACTAGACAAAAGACAGAAAAAAAAGAAAATGTGAAGAAAATGCAAAAACCAAACCACCAACAATAAAAAAACAATATAATCAGCAAGAATATAAAATCAAGAGAAAAGAAAAGAGAAAAAAACGAAGCTCTACGGCAAAAAAGGAGGTAATAAATTATAATGAGGATTAACGAGTGATGAGGAAAGCTGACTGTCGCTCAAAAGTTTGCCTGACGAGGACTGAGGAAGACTGACGAGATCTGACTACAGGCTTTCCAACTTTCCTCACAGACAGACTCAGATTTACGGCGCCAATCACGAAGCTGGATTTATTGACGCCCGAGGAACAATAATGAGAGTGACCCCCACACAAAAATTATACAGAAAAGGAAAAGTAATGAGACGCCATACCCAAAAAATAAATGATGAATAAATAACGAAAGAATGATAATGAGATGACAGGCCCAAAATAAATAAAAAATGTAGACAGACAGAAAAAAAACAATAATGATTCCTTTCGTGTCCCTTCGCGTCCCTTTGAAGTCACGTGATCTTTTTTACCCCTAAGGGAATTTTAGGGGAACGATGATATTTTCTTTAGTTTCTCCTTTGTTACTTTTAAGGGTCCTGGTTCATCATATTCTTAGTGTATTTAGGGTGTGATGGAGGGTAGACTGAATTGGGGATGTGTATGGGTGAAGTTTTTGAGGAGGAGGAGGAGGAGGAGGAGGAGCAATAGGAAGAGAAGGATGAAATTACATAGAAAACGGGTTGTAAGACTGTTATGTTAAGGAGGTCATGAGTTAATGTGAAAATTATGAATGGCGTCATGGAATTGTCCTCTCTCTCTCTCTCTCTCTCTCTCTCTCTCTCTCTCTCTCTCTCTCTCTCTCTCTCTCTCTCTCTCTCTCTCTCTCTCTCTCTCTCTCTGTACTATATATATATATATATATATATATATATATATATATATATATATATATATATATATATATATATATATATATATATATATATACACGTGGGACGAGAGAGAGAGAGAGAGAGAGAGAGAGAGAGAGAGAGAGAGAGAGAGAGAGAGAGTAAACCCATCCATCCCCAGTTTAAAACTAAGACAAAGGTTCCAACGGAAACACACACACACACACACACACACACACACACACACACACACACACACACACACACACACACACACACACACACACACATACACAAACACATACACACACATACACAAACACATACACACACAGGGCATCACTTTGGAGACAAATTGCTATTTATTGCCACCTTCCTCCTCAGTCTTTTGTCGGTCGTCATGCCTTGGCGGCGCCGCTGGGAGGGAATGCTTTATGGGTCTGTGAAAGAGGGAGGAAAGGGGAGGAAAGGGAATGAAGAGGGATGTAGGGGTAGGAAAAGAGGACAGGGAATAAAAATGGTGATAGAAGTAAATAAAGTAAAAGAGAAGAGGGAGATATAAGCAGTGTTAGAAGAAAAACCAAGAGAATATGGAAGAAGAGGTAAGAAGGAAGTATGTGAAAGGGAAGGAAAGGTAGATATAGGATAAAGTAATAGAGGAAAGGGAGAAAAGGAAACATAGGGTGAGAATATAAAAATCAGGAAATGTATAATAAGAGAAGATAGACAGACGTAGAAGAAAATAAAAGACGAAAGGAGGCGAATAAAGATGTAAGAGAATTGAAAGAGGAAAACAGAGAAAAGTGATATAGGAGGAATTGAAAGAAAGACGAGGAAATGATAATATGTGAAATAAAGCGATAGACTGGAAAGTTATAATGAAAATGCTATGAAAATATGAAAAGAATAAAAAAAGCAAACGAAAGAGAAACAGTGCAATAAGAAAATAAGAAAACGAAAGATATTTATGGAAAAATATGCTAAAAGAAATGAAGGAGATGAGTATTTCAAAGGGAAGAATAGAGAAAAGGGAGAGAAAAGGGTTTAATAAGGGAGGATATAGGGAAGTAGATGCAGAGACGAGGGAGTAAAGGAGTAAATAGGAGAATAGGAAGCTTAGGAGAGAATAGGTAAGTTGGGGATTAAATCGTAAGTAGGGGAATTAATGGGGAGGAGGAGGAGGAGGAGGAGGAGGAGGAGGAGGAGGAGGAGGAGGAGGACGAGGAGGAGACAGGTAATATATATAAAGGGAAGTATGAGAAGGAAATAAAAGAACAGCAAAAATTATGAAAGAAATAGAAGAATCAGGGAAAAATAAAGAAAAAAATGTGAATATAATAATAGTTTAACTTGTAGAAAGGAGGAAAAAAAGTTGGTTAGGGTTAAAGACCAGAGAGAGAGAGAGAGAGAGAGAGAGAGAGAATGCTGAAGGCCAGAACACATGACAACGCTAAAGAAAATGTTGACACGTGTTTTCCTTTTTGTTATCTGTCTTGAGAGAGAAGGTAAGGGTGGGCCGAGACGAGGGAAGGGGGAAGGGAATGGGAGAGGGAGAGGGGCATAGGGGAGTAAGAAGGAAAGGGGTGGAGGGTGAAGGGAAGGGAAGAAACAAGGGTGCTTCAAGGAGCGACCACGAAAAAAATCTATTATTCTTATTGACATATATGTTTTTTGTCCTCCATTTTGGTCTTTCTAGCTCGTCACGTGTGCTGTATTTTGGGATGTAGCTGTATGTCATGTGTATTTTCACATTTTATTTTGTGTACATGTTGGTATTTTATTGCTTTCTTTGTATTTTTGTGTTATGTTTGTATTTTCAGTGTATGTGGGATATTGTTGTATATTTTGTACTTTTTGTGTTTTTCAGTGTTAAATTCTATAATTATGTATCTGTTTCTGTATTTTTAGTCTCTTTTTGACTTGAATCGTTTAAGAAGAGCAGTGTTACGGTATCTGAGTAACGAGATTTGTAGTATTTATTTTTGTTTTGTTTTTTCCTTTCTCCTTCTCACCTTTAATATTATATTCCTCATTTCGTTGATCTCATCTCATTATGTTTTTCTCTTCATTTCTCCTAATCTTAAGCATTATCATGTTGTTTCCTCTCTTTCCTTTTATTTGTTTTTCCTTTCCCATCTCTAACAGCATTTGCTTCTCTCGTCTTGTTATTTCTTTTTCCTCATCATTTCCATAAACCCTGAGCACTATTGACTTGTTTCCTCTCTTCCCTTCCATTTTTCCCCTTCTTCCACCCACTAAAGTAACATTTTCCCAGCTTCCCTTATCTCATTATCTCTCATTTCCTTGCTACCTCTCGTAATCCTAAACATAATTGGCACTTTTTCTTCTCTCTTCTCCCGCATCTCCTCCAGCTAACCTAACATCGTGCCTCTTCCTCTCATTCTCTCTCTCTCTCTCTCTTCCTCCCAAACTTGGCCTGCCTATAAACTAGACTGAAAACGACCGACCTCCAGAACTCCGCGACTCATCACAACTAATTCTAAAGAGTTTGAAATAGTTTGCAGGATGTGGCGACTAGAACTTGGCTGGGCGGTGGTGGTAGTGGTGGTGGTGGTGTAGGAGAGAGAGAGAGAGAGAGAGAGAGAGAGAGAGAGAGAGAGAGAGAGAGAGAGAGAGAGAGAGAATTGCTGTGGTATTGTAATTATTATTGTTGTTGTTTTTGTTAGTAGTAGTAATTGTAGTAGTAGAAAAAGTGTTAATAGAGAGAGAGAGAGAGAGAGAGAGAGAGTTAATTAATGAGAAAATTAAAATCCTCTGCCCCAAAAAGAGTAACAAAACCATATTCCTCTTTTATTTTTTCCCCTTCTATTTTCCCTCCCTTTTTTTCCCCTTCCCCTTTCCCCTCCGCGTGTCTGTTAAGGTGATTGATGTGAGGTCGATGCTTTTTACTTATTCCACCAATTTTTCCTTACTTTTTTCCCCTCCTGATCGTGTGTGTGTGTGTGTGTGTGTGTGTGTGTGTGTGTGTGTGTGTGTGTGTGTGTGTGTGTCTGTGTGTATGTATGTATTTGTGTGTGTGTGGCGCGTTTGAGAGGTAAAAAAGAAAAAGTAGCATTTCCAACCAATTTTGATTTCTGTACCACAACCAGAAAGAGAGAGAGAGAGAGAGAGAGAGAGAGAGAGAGAGAGAGAGAGAGAGAGAGAGAGAGAGAGAGGGTAACAGTCTGGCCACAGTAGCAAAATAAAATATAGGTTCGCGATTTATAAGTTACGGGTCTGTTTCTTAATAGTGTGGAGCAAAAATATACACGAGCAAGGTACCTGATTTAGGGGCGAAGGGGATTAAGGGATAGATTGTAGCTAATAGGGACCAGGGGAAGGGTTGGGGAGGGTCAGGGAGGAAGGAGTGAGTGAGGGAGGGAGGAGGGGAGGAGGAAGGGAGGGTGAGTTATATAATATTATTAGAATTTCATAATCCAAACACTAAAGGCAAAAGAGTTTTATGAAGGTACTCTTGGTATGAGAGAGAGAGAGAGAGAGAGAGAGAGAGAGAGAGAGAATAGTAGTAGTAGTAGTAGTAGTAGTAGTAGTAGTAGTAGTAGTAATAGTAGACAAAATATAAAGTAATAGAAAAATAAGATTAGAAAATAGTCAACAACTTGCCAAAAAATGAGAGGAAAGCAAGAGAGAGAGAGAGATTTATCACATTTTAAGGGCTCACTGATTTAATTTACACATGATGTTCCCTGATGAAGGTAATGGTTAGCAATACATGGCCCTCGAGGGGGTGATTAGAAGGGCAGGGGAAGGATGGGAGAGGGGAGGGTGAGAGAGGGGAAGGGTATGCTGGATCGGGGAGAGACAGAGAGGGGAGAGTAGCAGGACGGGAGAAGGGTGAGAGGAAGGGAACAGATTTTAAGAGGCCTTGTTCTCGTTTCCTCACGTTTTGTATAATCCCTTGTCACACACACACACACACACACACACACACACACACACACACACACACACACACACACACACACACACACACACACACACACACACACACACAGGCACAGAAGGAAAGATAAGAAAATAGAAGAAATTATGGAAATAAATTATAAAAGAAGAGGAAAAGAAAGAAATTAATAGAGTGAGAATGTTTAAAGACAAGAGAAGGAAAGATTAGAAAATAGATATAATGAAAGATAAAGACAAGCAGTAAAAGAAGAAAAGGGAGGAAAAGAAGTTTATATTAGGATCGGAAAGGAAGGAAGGATTACATGAAGGACTTTTAAGAACGTTTAGTTAGAAGGAAAAGAAAAATAAGAAATATGTTGAGGAAAAGAGGAATTAAAATGGAGCAATAAAACACGAAAGAAGGATAAAAACGAAATAAATGAGAAACAAAGAAAAAAATTAAGAAAGAAAGCAGGAAGATTAAAGAAATAGACCTGATGAATCAAGCAAGGTAAATAGAGTAAACAAACAAGAAAGAGAGAGAAAACAATAGGAGAGGGAGAAGAAGAAAAAGTAATAGAAAAAAAATAAGAAAGGAATTAGGCATGAGAGGCAAAAGAGGAGAAAAAGGGAGAGAAAGAAGAACCAGAGAGAGAGAGAGAGACATAGAGAGAGGAAGGAGTGTTCTAATGGGGATAAAACCGCAAATACTTTTTTATCCCCTCCATAAAACTCTGGAGGAAACACGACTTGGGGCCCAATTGTAGCTTCTCCCGAGGGCCCAATTAGGCGAGTTTTGGGACCACTAGCAGGTTTGGGGCGTGTGACGTC
>NC_059273.1:12738437-12750937 GCF_017591435.1 Portunus trituberculatus
AACTGGAATTGTGTTTTTTTTTTTTTCTATTTATTCTGTGGTGATGTGTTGAGAGAGAGAGAGAGAGAGAGAGAGAGAGAGAAAGGAAGAAAGCAGTAGGAACACCAAGACATAGATATACAATGCTAAAGCAAGACAGGAAAAAATACGATGAAAGAAACGAAGGAAAAACAAATTAGAGAGAGAGAGAGAGAGAGAGAGAGAGAGAGAGAGAGAGAGAGAGAGAGAGAGACTAACAATAATATATATATCCCTTACCTACTTCAATAGATTTCCTCACCTTTGCTCTCTCATTGTCCCGCCCTCTCTCTCTCTCTCTCTCTCTCTCTCTCTCTCTCTCTCTCTCTCTCCAAAAGTTCCTGCGAGGGTTTCCTGTTGGCTTGACTTCTTAACTTAACCGTGCTGGCTGACTGGAGGGTTTTTGGGTAATGCAGGGCGGCTTTAAGGCTTATATAAGGTATCGCCTCGAGTACCCAAGTTTACCTGATCTTAAAGTGAATGTCCTTCTACCCACCTCTTCCTTGTCTCTGCCTCTGTCTCATGGTGGCGGCGGTGTTCTCTCTCTCTCTCTCTCTCTCTCTCTCTCTCTCTCTCTCTCTCTCTCTCTCTCTCTCTCTCTCTCCTATTTGATTTTTCAGTTTTTTTTCATACTTTTCATATCTCCTTTTTTTTTCCCTTTGAGGTCTTGTTTTTTTTTTTTCTTTTTTTTCCTTCAAGTATTTTCCTTTTTTCTTTTTGTTTTCATCGTTTTATTTTATATTTCCGTTCCAATTTTTTTTCTGTTTTATTTGCATTTGCTTTCTTGGACAGTGATTTTATATATCATGCATTTTTGTTTTATTTCAATCCATTTCACTGCTTTTCCTTATTTTTTCCTTTATTTTTCGTTATATTTTGACACTTTACATTCCTCCTCCACTTTATCATTCACTCCGTCTTTTTTTCTTTTCATATTCTTTCTTTCATACTTTTTTCTTTGCCAAATCCTTTCCTCTTCTTGTTATTACATCACACTATTCATTCTTCTCATACTTTTTTCTTTTCATTATTAGTTTTTTTTCCTTCCCGTCTTCTTTTCATGTATCTTTTTCTCTTTTCCTTCATCCTATTCCTCTCCTGAACTATTGAAATAAAAGGAGATGGGTGAGGAAGAGAAAGGTGAGGAGGAGGAGGCCTAAGGGAAGAGGAGATAGGAGGAGAGAAGTAAAAAGAGGAATAAAAAGAAGAGGAGGATATAAGGTAAGCAAAGAGAGGAACAGAGGGAAAGGAAGGAAGGAGGAAGAAGAATGAATGTAAAAAGTAGGAGGATAAATTGAAACGGAGGGAAAGGGAATTTACATTCTTAGAGAGAGAGAGAGAGAGAGAGAGAGAGAGAGAGATATAGCTTTGAGAGTATCTGACGTTATTTCAGTGAAGAAGAAAACCTGTTGCCCTATATTGAATCTCTCTCTCTCTCTCTCTCTCTCTCTCTCTCTCTCTCTCTCTCTCTCTCTCTCCGGATAGTAACTCGGAAGCATAATATTTTACGTAACACTGGATGAGGTAAAACTATTTTTTTCAAGCTACTTTTTTTTCATGTGCATATTGTTCGCCTCTTGACTCCCTTATTCTCTCTCTCTCTCTCTCTCTCTCTCTCTCTCTCTCTCTCTCTCTCTCTCTCTCTCTCTCTCTCTCTCTCTCTCTCTCTCTCTCCATTGATTACTCTCACACGCATTAAAATTTTGTATCGTCCAAATCTCTTCTTTTGTAACCTCCTGTACGTTTCATTAGAGAGAGAGAGAGAGAGAGAGAGAGAGAGAGAGAGAGAGAGAGAGAGAGAGAGACGGTCAGAGCGGTTGAGGGGGGGGACAGGGCCCGGGTGGTAGGGACTGCAGCAGGCCCACCTCTGCTTCTCGGCTTTATGCGGGCTTGGGTTCCCACGGGCTTCCTGCAGCAGCTTCAGGCGCGTAAAATGTGTTATGAAGTATTCCTAAATTACCGTTTATGACGGCGCGGCGCTGCGGACCCTTACTAAGGCGGCGTGTCGGGCTCACGGCAGACCGCAGCACGGCACCAGGCACCACGAAGCAGGCACCACCGCACACCCAAGCACCAGGCCCCAGGCAGGCACGAGGCACCAAGTAGGCACAAGGCATTACCAAACAGGCACCAGGCAGACATCAAGCAGGCAGCAGGCAGGAGGCAGGGCAGCAACAGCCAGCACGCAAGATGGCACCGCGGACCAAAAGGCGGCGCAGACCAATTAGGCCCTGACCGAACAATTTCCTCACCGTGTGACGACTCGAAATTCGCGAGGAGGAGCAGGAACGCGCGCCCGTGTGACGAGTTTATAATTGCTGCCCGTGGCCAGTGCATCCCCCTGGCCCCGGCGCCCCACACGCTCCCACTGGTGACGCGGAGGTCGGAAGGCAGGAAGGGAGATGAGATGATAGGAGACTGTATCCCAGGGGAGTAGGAGGCGGTGGAGGCGACGGTGAATAAGCTTTTCCTCCCATCAGGAAAGCGACGAGAAGCTTACTGCGACGAGACAAACCTCTGAGGGAAAGTTGAGGGAGGGCTGACGGAGGCTGAGTTCCCTTGGCTGCTCCTGATATGAGGGAGAGGCTGAAGAGAGTGAGGGGAGATGCTAAGGAAGATGGGAGAGAATCTGAGAGAAAAGGAAGTGAGGGGGGAGGTTGAGGTGAGGGGAAGTGAGGAGCGCTGAGGGAGAGGGGAGACGGAAGTGAGGGGAAAGCGTGGCGTCCCCCGGAACTGTGTAACCTTTTTTTATTTCTTTTCGACGGAAGTTAAGATGTAACAGCCGGTTTGTGTCTCGCACAGGTGTGTGAACGGGGAAAGCGCCACCCACGCCCCGCCCACGCCCACACACGCCGCCCGCCCCCACGCAGAGCACCTGTCCCTAAAACACCTGATGCTTAAATTGGTGTCTCCTTTGTCATTCATCTTTTATTCATCCTTCCTTGCTTACATTTCTTCTTTGTGTGGTCACCCATCCAAGCTCTAACCAGATTCATCGTTGCTTAACTTCACTGATCGGTTCTTCCTTCTTCGAATAAACAAATATTCGTCGCATTTTTTACCTCCTCCTCCTCCTCCTCCTTCCTCCTCCTCCTCCTCCTCCTCCTCCTCCTCCTCCTCCTCCTCCTCCTCCTCCTCCTCCTCCTCCTCCTCCTCCTCCTCCTCCTCCTCCTCCTTCTTCTTCTTCTTCTTCTTCTTCTTCCTCCTCCTCCTCCTCCTCCTGTCTTCTTCTTCTTCTTCTTCTTCTTCTTCTTCTTCTTCTTCTTCTTCTTCTTCTTCTTCTTCTTCTTCTTCTTCTTCTTCTTCTTCTTCTTCTTCTTCTTCTTCTTCTTCTTCTCCTCCTCCTCCTCCTCCTCCTCCTCCTCCTCCTCCTCCTCCTCCTCCTCCTCCTGCTCTTCTTCGTCCTCCTTCTTCTCCACAAATAACTCTCAGAAACCTTGAAAATATTGCGTTCATGTTTCTCCCTTGTGTCGGTCACCTTGTGTTTCCACCTGCGCTGAGAGAGAGAGAGAGAGAGAGAGAGAGAGAGAGAGAGAGAGAGAGGAGGTGAAGGAGGAGGAGGTAGGTAGCAGCAGAAACTGAGAAAGAGGGGAAGAGGACGAGGAGGAGGAATAGGAGGAGGAGGAGGAGGGAAAGCACGAGAGGGGAAAAACAAAGGAAAGGAATGAGGGTAAGAGGACAAAAGCCTTGATGTAGGAAACACGGTGGTGATGGTGGTGGTGGTGATGGTGGTAGTGGCAAATACGGTAATGAATCTTGATTGTGAAGAATTGTACTTAAAGATTTACAGAGAGAGAGAGAGAGAGAGAGAGAGAGAGAGAGAGAGAGAGAGAGAGAGAGAGAGAGAGAGAGAGAGCACCCTTAAACAAACCAAGATTCCCTCATCCAGTCCCTTCCTTGCATCCTCCTTCACTCCATCACACATTCCTTATCATTCCTGCCACGCCCCTCTCCCCTCTTATCCCTGATGCACTCCTTAGCAACCAAGCAGCCGGCGCCTCCTCCCCTCGCGTCCCCTCACTCTCTCCATGCCCTAGGCTGTTGTGTCGGGCTTAGAGGCTTACGGGATTGTGTCACCAACCTGCCTTCTCTCTCTCTCTCTCTCTCTCTCTCTCTCTCTCTCTCTCTCTCTCTCTCTCTCTCTCTCTCTCTCTCTTCCTTCCTTCCTTCCTTCCTTCCTTCCTTCCTTCCTTCCTTCCTTCCTTCCTTCCTTCCTTCATTCATTCATTCATTCCTTCCTTTCTTTCTTTCTTTCTTTCTTTCTTTCTTTCTTTCTTCCTTCCTTCCTTCCTTCTGCTCCCTCTGTTCCCTTTCTCTCTTTCCCCATTATAGGAGAGAGAGAGAGAGAGAGAGAGAGAGAGAGAGAGAAAGTTATATATATATATATATATATATATATATATATATATATATATATATATATATATATATATATATATATATATATATATATATATATATATATATATACTGAGAAATGGATCAAACGAAAGGCAGGGAGGTAGGCAAGAGAGAGAGAGAGAGAGAGAGAGAGAGAGAGAGAGAGAGAGAGAGAGAGAGAGAGAGAGAGAGAGAGAGAGAGAGAGAGAGAGAGAGAGAGAGAGAGAGAGAGAGAGAGAGAAGACAACTTTCAGGAGGTCTCGTCTCGAACAATAGACACAAACGAGAAGGTTGAGACGCGCCAGGTGAGAGAGAGGGAGAGAGAGAGAGAGAGAGAGAGAGAGAGAGAGAGAGAAGCAGCTAGGTATAAGTGGATATGGAGGGAGAAAATATTTAGGTATGGGGAGGAAATGGAGAGACGTAAGGAAACAGCGCGTGTATGAGAATTAAAGAGAGGAACAGAGAGGTAGAGAGAATTTGCCTGTTTGTGTGTGTGTGTGTGTGTGTGTGTGTGTGTGTGTGTGTGTGTGTGCCGGGAAGTTGATACGGGTTAGGAGAGAGGGAAGGAGCGAGTGAGAAAAGAGAAAAGAGGTGTAAAGCTAAGTCAGTGCTAGGTCTTAAGAGTGTAAACTAGCTGTGGGTTGTGAAATGGGATATCAGAGTAGAGTGGAGAGGTCACGGGGGTGTTGAAAAGGTCGTGAGGGACTTGAGATAATCAGCCATGGACCAGAATTCGTGAGTGATAGCGTGGTAGTAAAAAATGGCAATAAAGAAGTTTCGTGAGCCGTGGAGCGCGTCGTGGAAGATTGGGAGGCGTCTGTAGAAGGGAGGCATAAATGTGCTAGCCAGGTTATAAAGGTGTTACAGGTGCCTTGGTAGATAGGACGTGTGGGAGTGCAGTTGTAAAAGTGTGTATGATTTTAAGTCTAGTGGAAAAGACGTGGAATTTAGGTTAAAAGTTGAAAGGGTTAACATGTAAAGGGTCAGAGGAAGACGAGTGAGTAACAGTGTTGGAGATAATAGTGTGGGAATGGAGATAATAAAAGGGAGTATGAATTTAAAGTAGGTGGTGAATAATGAAGAATTTGGGTTGGAATTTTAAATCTTAAGTATGAAGTTTTAGAAAGACATCAAGAGACAGTACAAGTAACAGTAACTAGATGGGCAGTATTTATATGTGAGAAATTAGTGTGGAGATGTTAAAGGGTGTATGCATTTGAAGTAGGTGGTCAATATATAGGATTTGAGAGATAGTACAGTAAATAGATGAGAAGGGTTAAGATGTCAAATATAGGTGAGAAATGAGTGACTACAAAACAAATACACGAATAAAATGAATTTAGACTAAGTTATAAAGGATTGACGAAACAGTGAATAAATGAGAAGGGTTAAGATGCCTAAATTTGAGTGAAACATGAGTAAATACAAAACAGATACACGAATAAGACTGATATAGGCTAAGAATTAAAAACATAAGCAATAAAGGGTTGACGAAACAGTGATAGAGTATACAGGTAACAGTAGCTGGATGAAAAATGCCATAGTTAAAAGTTGAAGTGAAAATAGTGAGGTACGTTTGTGAGTGACTGTGAGGAGTGTGGCTGAGCGTGTTGAGTGATTTGTGAGTGGAGTGAGAGGGATTACGATCTATTAAGAGTGATGGATGATGAGGAGGTGAAGAGGGGGCGAAAGGGGTGACTAGTGAAACGTTGATGAAAGACCCAAGAGAGAATAGTGGTAGAAACAAGTGACTTTAATAGACGAAATAACGAAGAACGAAAGAGGAGCATGTAGAAAGATGAAAAATATAACAGTGAGTGAAAAAAGAAATGTAATGAATGGAGTAAAAAAAATAAAGTAGATGAAAAGGGAGGAGGTAAAAGCAAAGTATGGCCTGAAAGGGGTAACATTAACATGGAATAGGAGGAAAAAAGAGTATATGATGAAAGGAAAAGGAAAATTTTACTTATAAATGGACAAAAGACGGAAAAAAAATAAGGATGCAAAGAAAGACTAGAAACTGAGACACGAAAAAATACAAATGAAAAGCAAATGGTGAAAGTCTAAAAAAAAAAAAATAGATGAAAAGAGTACGAAAAAAAATAAAGGATAAATAGAACACGAAAAGGGGAAAAGAAAATAAGCCAAATAAAAAATAAATAAAAAAACGAACGAAATAGATATAGAAAATAAAAGTATAAGACAAGTGAGGGGAGAGAGGGAAAATTAAGTGAATAAGTGAATGGAAAACAGATGATGGGGTGAGTGAGGGGAAGGGTGAGAGGATGATGGATGAAGGAGTGAAGGGGTGATGGGGTGAGGGGTTGCAAAGAGCTCGTCTCGCTTGAGGCCAAAACAAACAGAAGGGGAGATGTTTGATAGTGTTTGTACTGAAGGAGGGAGAAGGAGGAACATTTCTCTCCCTTTTCCTCTCTCTCTCTCTCTCTCTCTCTCTCTCTCTCTCTCTCTCTCTCTCTCTCTCTCTCTCTCTCTCTCTCTCTCTCTCTCTCTCTCTCTCTCTCTCTCTCTCTCTCTCTCTCGTCTCTCTCTCTCTCCTTTGTTCCAGTACACTCATTGTTCCTCTATTTACTTCGTACACGTTCTTCATTTTTATTTTCTCTTTCATCATCTTTCCCTTCTATTTCCTCCCTTCTGTCCTTTCATTTTCCTTCCTTTACACTGTATTCGCCCTCTTTCCTCCTTCCACCCTCCTCCTTTCTTCGTTTTTCCTTTCAAGTTCATTCATATATTCATTTTTCCCCTATTTTTCCTCTTTTATTCTTTCCTCCTATCACTATTTGTATGTTCCCCTTTTAAACCTATATATCATTCTCCCTTTAGCCATCCATTTCATTTCCCTTTTTTCCTTTGACTTTCTGCCCCACATTAATTCCCTGCCCTACTTTCTTCCTCCTCTCAGTTTTGCCCTCATTTTTTCCCCTCTGAGCTGCAGTGGGTGTTTGCTGTAGATGCAGTTATTGCAGTCTTAGTTGGGGGGTTGGGTGGGGAAGAGGGGAAAAATAGATGCGAGGGAGAGGAAAGGAGAGGAGGAAAAGGCGAATGAACGAAAGAAGTTATGGAAAAGGGAAAAAATTGGATCAGAGGGACATGTATTTCCTTATTACCTTTTTGAAAGGAAAAAATGGCTGGGTGTAGAGGAATTAAGTGTGTGTGTGTGTGTGTGTGTGTGTGTGTGTGTGTGTGTGTGTGTGTGTGTGTGTGTGTGTATGTGTGTAGGTAAGTAGGTAGGTTTTGGTTTATGAGAGGAATAATCCCCTTTTTTCCCCTCTTTTATTTATATCACTCCATGTTTCATTTCTGCCTTTTTTCCTCCCTATTTCTACTCTCCCATACATAATTCCTCCAGTTTTTTTTTCCCTATCTCTAATCATTACATCCTTCCTGTGTATTGCATTCCCTATTTTTAGTCCTTATTTACATTCCTTCCCTGATTCACTCAAAATCTCTTCCTCTACACTCTATCCCCCCTTTTATTCCTCTTTCCTCCCTTTAAACTTCCCTCATTTTCTTTGCCACCTTTTCTACCTTTTACACCTCATCCCTCTACCGCCTTTATCTCCATCCCTCACCACCGAAAACCCTCATTTCCCCTCTTTTTCACCCATTCTTTCACCCCTTTCACGCCTCAAGACGTACGTATTTAAACAATATTAATCCTGCGCCCATATCCATGAGTAATCCTCGCGAGGTCGCCACTAATCCAACTCAAATCCTTCCTTTGGCCCTGTAATGCTCAATAATGAAGCGCCCTTCCTGCATATGCTCCTCCCTTCACCTTTCGCTTCATTCTGAGCATACAGTACCAGAGAGAGAGAGGGAAAGGGAGGGAGAGAGAGAGGGAGAGCTCTGAAGTACCCACACTGCCTCCCTTTTGGTAATTAAACGAAGCTCGTGCATAGAAAAGGGTCAAGAGAGAGTGGGAGAGAGAAAGAGAGTGAGTGAGGGTGAGGGAGGGGAGTAAGAGGGTCCAGGGAGAGCAGATATGGATGCAGGCGCTTCAGGTAAAAAGGTAAGGGAAAGAAATTGAAGAAAGGGAGGGAGAGGAGAGTGATGGAAAGGAGGGAGTAAGGGGTAGGGGTGATATTGAACGGAGGACATGAAGTGGAAGAGGTGAAGGAGAATAAAGGTATGGAAAAATGAAGAAGAGTAGTAGGAGGAGGAGGAAAATGAAGAAAGAAAGAATTAGAGAGTAGGAACAAGTGGAATAAAAGAAAAAGGAGAAGTACGTGGAATAAGAAGAAAAAAAAAAGGTAAGGAAGAAGGAAAAAAGAAAGGAAAGGAGAGTGAAAGTGGTGTAGTAGGAAATGTAGAGAGAGAGAGAGAGAGAGAGAGAGAGAGAGAGAAGGAAAGATAGGCCGGCTTATTAGAGCCTATAAAGGAAGGTAAGAGGCCTATATCCAATTTTTTCCCCTCGTTTTAATTTCAAGAGTAGGCAATTGGACTGCCCCGCCCCGCCCCGCCTTGCCCCCTCTCTGCTTTGCCCCGCCCCTGAAATACTCCCTCTTATATCCCATTTACCCTCCATTAGTATAAGTGTATGCCTCGTCATGTCTTACCCTGCCTTGTGACATCAGATTAGGTCAGAAAGTTAGGTTGGGTTAGGTTAGGTTGGGATTAGCTAGGATATGATAGGTTAAGTTAGGTTGGGGTGAGATAGGATATGTTGGGTTGGGTTAGAATAGGTTAGGTTGGGTTAAGATAGGATGTCAGGTTAGGTTAGGGTAAGATAGGGTATGTCAGGTTAGCATAGGTAAGAGTAGGTTAGGTTAGGGTAAGATAAGATATGTTAGGCTAGGTTAGTTTTTGATAGGTTAGATTACATAAGAACATAAGAAAAGAGGGAAGCTGCAAGAGGCCGCCAGGCTTATACGATGCCGTCCCTGTGTGCTTAAGCTACCTTATTCCATCTAGCTTCCCCATCCATTAACTTATCTAACCTTCTTTTAGGTCAACATAGATTACATGGCTTTTTTTTTTTTTTTTTTTTTTTTCTCTTTGTTCGTTTAGTGTCAATTTCTGTACATCTCGGCCCACTCGTCCCATCGTCACTCGGTCTGGTTCAACTCGGCCTTCTCCCCACTCGACCTGTCCGAGAGGTTTACTTTTTTTTTTTTTTTTTTTTTTATACCATGCTTATTATGCATTCTCTCTCTCTCTCTCTCTCTCTCTCTCTCTCTCTCTCTCTCTCTCTCTCTCTCTCTCTCTCTCTCTCTCTCTCTCTCTCTCTCTCAATTATGCTCCTTTGTCCTCCTTTATTTTAAATTCTTGTCATTCTTCCTTGTTTTTCGTTTTCTTTTATCCTTTTTCATATTTTGTTTAGGTGTAGTTTTATTTTTTGGGTCATCGTGAACTCTTGCAAAATATTGCAAAATATTTATCCGATGAGAGTGAATATTCCGCTCTCTCTCTCTCTCTCTCTCTCTCTCTCTCTCTCTCTCTCTCTCTCTCTCTCTCTCTCTCTCTCTCTGGCATTAGTCTTTTTTCTTTTTTTTTTCTTCCTCCTCGTCCTCTTGCTGGCGGTTCACTGTTCTTAATTTATTTTCCTCTCGTGCCAGTTTTTTTCTTATCTTGTTTTTCTTCTTACTCCTTATCTCCTTCCTCCTCCTCCTCCTCCTCCTCCTCCTCCTCCTCCTCCTCCTCCTCCTCCTCCTCCTCCTCCTCGTTCTCCTCGATTCGTCACATTTTCATTTGTCATATTCCAACTTAGTACCTCCTGTTTTTTTTTCTCTCTCTTCCTCTTTCATCCTCCTCCTCCTGCTCTTCTTCTTCCTCCTCCTCTTCCTCCTCCTGCTCTTGGCGTCACTGTGTTCCGCTTGTGATGGGAAATTGTGAAAGTTTTTAAAAAAGTACCCCGAGGTTTATTTTTTTTATTATTTTACTTCAGGACAACTTTGGGGAGGAGGAGGAGGAGGAGGAGGAGGAGGAGGAGGAGGAGGATGGTTTCGGATTAATTGATTCTCTCCCAGTGAACATGCAAACAATGATACTTTTATGTTCCTTCCTCTTTTTTGTTTTTTTTTCTCTCTTTTTGTGTTTCATTTCTTCTCTTTGCTTGAGGCTGCGTTATTGGCGTTCATGGGAGGCAGGGAGATGGGGGGAGGGATGGAGAGAAGAGGACTGTCAGGAGGGAGAGGGAAGGGGAGGATTGTGGTCAGAAATAGTTACGGATGAGAGAGAGATAAAGAGGGAGATGGAGAGTCAAGAGATGTGAAAGGGAAATAGATAGAATCGTTTAGTTATTTATAATTACAAGGAGAATAATCTGATTCTTATTATTTTTAGTGTTATAGAAAATTTAAGTCTTTTTTTATAAAGTTCTAACTGTTGAAGTGTTTTCATTTATAACTCTTTTCTCTTTGCTTAAAGTAACCTTCCTTTTTTTTCTCATACCGGTTGTGTGTGTGTGTGTGTGTGTGTGTGTGTGTGTGTGTGTGTGTGTGTGTGTGTGTGTGTGTTATGATTGGATGGCTGTGTAGTTAGTTAGTTTGCTTGCCCACTCGCTTGATCATCCTGTGCCACTCCCATCCTACTACTCTTCATCCTCGCCCTGCCCCTTCCCTCACACCACCCTGCCTCGCCCCTGCCGTCCCCATGCCCGCGGCGCCTCAGCTTCATCGCCCGCGTAATTAAGAAGGGCTGGTGTAGGTTGGCCGGTGGTGGTAGTGGTGGTGATGGTGGTGGTGGTGTGGGCTGGTTCTCAATCCCCTCTCGGCGTGATAGTGTCTCCGCGTGATAGAAGCGATCCCCCCGCATGCCTCGCCCGTGTTTTTGTGTGGCGGGGCAGCGGCGTGCATACTTCAGGGTGACTTGCTGCTCGAGCCTCACCATAATTAATTTCCAGACGATTATGATGAACGAGAGCTGAGTGATGACTATCAGGGAAGGGTCCGAGCTGGGAGGGGGTGGATGGAATGGTAGGGGGAGATGGAGTGATGGTGTTCTGGAGTTGGACTTGGGTGTGTACTTGGGTATACTAGGTTAGGAGTAGTCTAGGATGTACTGGGAGTGTAATAAGGTGGACTGGAGTGGACTAGGTGTGGATTAAGGCGAGAGTTGGAATGTAGACTTAAGGTTAAACTCTGAGTGGACTGGTGGAAGAGTGGGAATGGATCAGGGGGTGGATTGTGAGAGGGAGAAATAACGCCTCGAGGCATCCACCAAACCAGAGGATGAGTCGTCTCAAATGTCGTGGTGGAAACAAAAATACTCATCGACTAGTCTGCTTGAATTCCTCCACCTGTTTCCTTCTACCTACCTGTTTTTGACTCCTCTCACTCTTCTCCACTCTCCTTCATCCTACATCACCCTTCATTCATCCTCCCACACCTTATTGTACACTCTCTTTATGCTTTTATCCTTCCTTTACCTTCCTTCACCTTCCTTTTTCAACCTTTCTCTAACTTTCTTCATTTTCATTCACCCTATTCTACCCTCCTTCACCTTCCTTTATCCTTTCACTTTCTTCCTTCATCTTTTCTCATCACTATAACATTCCTTCATCTTCCTTTATTCTTCACGCTTCTTTTCTCCTTTCACCCTTCCTCATTCTCCTTACCCTTTCTTCCACCTCCTTCCCTTCCCCTCCCCTCCAGGTCTTTCGGTCACTCCACCAGTCATCTTTAGTCCTCCCCACGTGTCACGGCGCCTCTCTGTGGGGATTTATTACTGGCACATAAACCAAGAAAGACTGAGTACCTTGTCATTTGTGTCATTGCCGAGCTGGGAGGCCGCCGCGGAGGCCACACACACACGGGGTAGTGAGGGGAGAGGGAGCAGGGACCGGCTGGGTGTGGGAGACATATAGGCGAGGGAAATGGGAGGGGAAAAAAGTGATGGTGTCCTTTTTTTCCCCACAGAACACAAAAATGGCGTGAGGAAGAAATACATTAACACTGGATAGATATGTTTATGTAGGCAGTGAGAGAGAGAGAGAGAGAGAGAGAGAGAGAGAGAGAGAGAGAGAGAGAGAGAGAGAGAGAGAGGAGAGTACCAACAAGGGCGAGGTAACCAGAAAACACACACAAGGGAGCAATACTATCTAATATAAGTACTGTAGGGGGTCAATAGAGTGTTATTCCTCG
>NC_059273.1:12755937-12760937 GCF_017591435.1 Portunus trituberculatus
TTTACTCTTCTCAAAACACGAATGGTTATGTTAATTTTTCTCCTCCTCCTCCTACTCCTCCTACTCCTCCTAACAGAATCTTCTCTCAATCTCCTCCTCATTTACTTCCACACTTTCCTCATCGCTCAGCTTTCCTCATGCCTAAGAGAAAGAAAATGTGGAGGGGAGGAAAATCTCTCTCTCTCTCTCTCTCTCTCTCTCTCTCTCTCTCTCTGCTGTGAAATGGAGACAAGTATACGAGGAAGGTGACTGATGGAGGGAAGAGAGAGAGAGAGAAAGAAAGAAAGAGAGAGAGAGAGAGAGAGAGAGAGAGAGAGAGAGAGAGAGACAGACAGACAGACAGACAGACAAGAGAGAGAGAGAGAGAGAGAGAGAGAGAGAGAGAGAGTAGTAATGAAATAAAGTCAAATGTTAATATGTAAGGTTAGTATTGAAAGGGACAGCTTATGTGTTTGTGTGTGTGTGTGTGTGTGTGTGTGTGTGTGTGTGTGTGTGTGTGTGTGTGTGTGTTGAGGTATTGGATGCATGTTTCGCTATGTTTGTTTTTGATGTTGACTTATCTTTAATCTTGATCTTGTTCCTGGATTTTACTCTTTGTCTCTCCCTGGGGTTATTTTATCTTACGCATTTATTTGATTATTCGTTTTATTGTTGCACTCCACAATAAAAGATGAATGTGTGAGAAGTGTACTTGCGTTTTAAAAATAGAAAAAAATTACTGCACTACGAATTAAATGACCAAATGATACTCTGGAAAATATATGTAGAAAAGAAAAATTTCTTGAACTTCACAGGAAAAAAAATATTTGAAAATGAAAGTTAAAAGACATGAAAGGAAAGTTGAGAAAGAGAGAGAGAGAGAGAGAGAGAGAGAGAGAGAGAGAGAGAGAGAGAGAGAGAGAGAGAGAAGTGAACATATGCTGGGATATATTCACTTTAGTCTAACACACACACACACACACACACACACACACACACACACACACACACACACACACACAGACAGTCTATCTATTTATTTACACGAATATTGACAGACAGTTCGACAGATTAACAGACAGACAGACAGACAGACACAACATCGCCTCTTAATTTTTCCTTTGTTTTCACTTCACTTTCATGTTCATTGTATTATTTATTCTTTTTTTTTTCTTTACTGTTAGCACTCTTTTGTTTCCTCTCCCCGTTCCATCCTTTATTCCTTTTTACCTTCAGTTTTTCCTCCCCTTCTGCTCCTTTCTCTCCTCTCTTCCCCCCTTTCACTTCGCACGATGCCGCAGGGAATGAAAGAAAGAAGGAGGGAGGAGAGAAGAGGGTACAGGAAAGGAGGGGAATGGAGGGATTGAGAGGAGGAACATAGAGAGGAAAAAGAGAAAAGGGTGAAGAAGGAAAAAGTAGAATAGAGGAAAGAAAGGGAAAGAAGAGAGCAAGGATGGAGAGAAGGAAGAGAGAGACAGAGATGGAAGGAGAGAAGGGAGAATGGTGGTAAGGAATGAGGAGAAGAATGGAGGGACAAAAGAATGGACTGGATAAGAGAGGAGAGGGAAGAGAGAGAGAGGGAGAGGGGAGGCGACAAGGCGGCGACGCTTAGGGATTGTTCCTCAGCAAACACCCGCCAGTGAGGGGTCGCCGCGCCCCAAACGGCTCAAGTTATGGCAAGGATTCTCATATTAAAGAGTCTAGTACCCCCCGGCCTCGACAACACGCCCCTCCACCCACCCCTTCTTTCCCTCACCCCCATCACCCCATCTCCCCTCACTTCCTTAGTTTTCTTTTTAGTACAACATTCCCTGGAACTTTTCTCCCCTCCCTCTCACCCTCCCTCCTCCACCTGTGCCTCCCCATCTACCCTCCACACTCTCCCTCATCCTCCTCCGTCAGCTCCCTATCCTTTCTCAACACCTCTCATTCTTTTTTTCTCCACCTCCCCTCTTCCTCCTCCCCTTCACTTCCCCATCCACATTCCCTTCTCTCAACTCTTCCATTTCCCCATACTTTCTGCCACTTTCGTATTTTTTTCCCCTTCCCTTCTCCCCTTTCGCATTATCTTTTTCTTTTCCTCATCTCTTTCCTTCTACAGTTTTAGTTTGTATTTTCTATTTTTCTTCCAACACTTATTCCTTTCTTTTCTTTCTATTATTTTTTTCCTTCGTCTGTTTAGTTTGTCTTTCCCTTCCTACTTTCTCTTTTTTTTTCAATCACACACACACACACACTCACACACACACACACACACACACACACACACACACACACACACACACACACACACACACGGCCCGGTAGCTCAGTGGTTAGAGCGCTGGTTTCACAAGCCAGATGACCGGGGTTCGATTACCCGGCCGGGTGGAGATATTTGGGTGTGTCTCCTTTCACGTGTAGCCCCTGTTCACCTCACGTGTAGCCCCTGTTCACCTAGCAGTGAGTAGGTACGGGATGTAAATCGAGGAGTTGTGACCTTGTAGTCCCGGTGTGTGGTGTGTGCCTGGTCTCAGGCCTATCCGAAGATCGGAAACAATGAGCTCTGAGCTCGTTCCGTAGGGTAACGTCTGGCTGTCTCGTCAGAGACTGCAGCAGATCAAACAGTGACACACACACACACACACACACACACACACACACACACACACACACACACACACACACACACACACACACACTCCACCCTCACATTCCCAAACACTCATAATTCATCCCATACAGGCTCCTCCTCCTCCTCCTCCTCCTCCTCTTCCTCTTCCTCCTCCTCCTTCTCCATATTCAACCTTCTCTTCATATGCACTCCTTGACCTTACTTTTGCACTCCCTCCCCCCTCTCCCTCTTCCACTCTCCCTCTCTCCCCCTCAAAGTCCCGCACTCCACACTTCCTCACGCCCCGCCGCCTCACACCTACACATAAGGATTAAAGTCCTCACTGGTAACATTTTCCTCTTTATTCACGTATTTTTTCCGAGGTTTTGTTCTTCCGCCTCGTGGTCTTGGGAGGAAAGGAGACGTAAAGGAGGAGGGGAGAGTGGGAGGGTGCCAAGGGCCAGAGATAGAGGGGAAAGGGGGAAGAGAAGAGGTGATTTGGTCGGAAGGGAAGGTGGGAAGGTGGGAAGGAGAGAGAGAGAGAGAGAGAGAGAGAGAGAGAGAGAGAGAGAGAGAGAGAGAGAGAGAGAGAGAGAGAGAGGGTGGGGAGAAGGAAAGGGGTGATTGCAGGTGCCATTAGGGTGCCAAAGTTGATTCTGTGGCACTGATTGTCCTCACGAGTTCATCATTTCTCCCCTCCCACTACATTAGCCTGTCCTCTTCATCTCCCCTCCCCACTACTCCCTCTCTCCCTCTCCCTCTCCCTCTCCCTCTCCCTCTCCCTCTCCCTCTCCTTCTCCCTCTCCTGCTCTCATTCCCGCTCTCACTCCTTCACGTTATGAATGTGTCCTGTTCTTCACTGTCGTTGTTCATCCGCGCAACGGGAGAACCTGATTGGCGTGTTAGCCTTGACCGCGCCACCACACACACACACACACACACACACACACACACACACACACACACACACACACACACACACACACACACACACACACACACACACACACACACACACAAAATCGTGTGTCGTGTGTGTGTGTGTGTGTGTGTGTGTGTGTGTGTGTGGGCGTGGGCCAGAGTGAGGACAAGTGTTGGGCTGGTGATGACAGGTGTTTCTCAGGTGTTGGCAGGCGCAGGTGCATCCCTCTCTGTACCTTTGAAATATAGAGGCAAATTTGCGAGTCTGTCCTGCCTTCCTCCGCACTGAGGCGACGCGGAAGGGTGCGGGTGTAAAGGGGAAGAATTTATGCTCTCTCCTGTTGTGTTTGTTTGCATGGACGCGTAAAATTGAGAGGGAATAGAAGTAAGGTTTAAGTAGTGTAATAATAAGTGTCTGAGATTTGCACGTAGTTATGGGAAAGGGTGCAAATGTGAAAGGAATATCTTTTCCCTCTTGTGTTTGTGTTTGCTCTTGCATGAACTCGAAAATAGGGAGGAGAAATATTTTTTGTGTGTTTTCCAGGATAACAGCTAGGAAAAGTATATTGAGTCTTGTGAAAATAATAATGAAGAAATTATAGGTAATGGGAAAGCAAATTGTGACTCGAAAAGTAGTGATGGAACTTTTCTTTTTCTTGCCCAGGATAAGAAAATGAGATTGATATGAAGATTGTGATAAATAAAGTTGAAAGTTATGGGAGGATACATGTGTACCTCTGAAAGGGCTAAGGACAATGAACAGACAATGATAAGTAAAACTGGTCTTGCTTGCACAATAGCAGAATTTAAGAAACCAGTTTGAGAAGGTCTAAAATGTATAGTTCATTATGGGAAATCTGTTAATAAGGAAGAGAGAAGAAAGACAAGATTTTTGGTGGGAAAGTGCTTCGATGAGAACTGAAAGGGAAGGAGTTGGAATAAAAAAGACGACGACTAGAAAAAAGAGGAGAAGAGGAGGAGAAAGGTCGGTGTTTAGTGAGAGAGAATGGGAGATGAGGAGGCGATATTTGTAAGAAAAAACAAAAGATCAGTAGTGAAAGGAAACGAAAGAGAGGCAAAATAGTAGAAAGGCTTGTTTTGAGAAATTAGACTTGGAATGAGAAGAATAGATGGAGGAGGAAAAAGATAGGAATGTATTGTTGTTTAGTAGAATAGAATGGAAGATGAAGAGACAATGTGTAGGAAGAGAAAAGGAATAATAGAATCTGATAAAGAAAAATATCCGTGTTTTTTTATGAGGAAAACTTAAGGAGGAGAAGGAATAGCTTGGTGTTAATTGGAAGAAAGCAGATGAGAACACGATAAGGAGGAGATAAGTAAGTAATTAATCGCTGGAGGAATGGGAGGATCCGTGTTTTGACGAGGGTGAATGGGCTTTGTTAAAAAGAAAAATATATTTCAGAAGACAGTGTACAGAAGGAGAAAAAAAAACGTGAGAATGTGTATCGAAAAGACAAGAGATAAGATAAATAAAATAGGAATATGC
>NC_059273.1:12765937-12775937 GCF_017591435.1 Portunus trituberculatus
GGAGGCGTGATGGGGTTATGGGGTGGGTTGGGGGGGTTAGTTGGTAATGAGTTAGGGTGGGTGGGTGTTGCCTTAGGGTGTTGGGGACAGGATGAGGGTGGGGTGGTAGGTGGGCGGCGAGGGCGTGGCGTGGCGTGGCGTGCCGTGGTGTGGCGTGGCGTGGCAAGCCTTGAGTGCTTTTCGGGGTCCAGCGGCAGGAAATGAATGTTAAACCGATAAATTTCCCAAGTTAAAAGCGACACTAAAAGAATAGTAAGAGGAAGACGAGGAGAATGCGTCAACCTGGGGGAGAGAAAGAGAGGCAGAGAGAGAGAAAGGGACGGAAGGTGGCGGCAGCAGGCGGCAGGCGGCAGGCGGAGGCAGACTGCAGCTCCCTCTTCCCTCGCCCGTCACCGCCACAACCTGACACTAATAGCCCAGCGTTTGTGACGGAGGGGACGGCTGAGGGACGCGGCCCGCTGTTACATCCACGACTGTTTTGACGGTAGCGCACCCTCGGGCAGGCGAGGAGTCGACGGGGACCTAATGATGCTCTCTAATGACGCCAGCCAGGGTAATGGCACTCCTCGGGGGGAAGCAATTCTTGGCTGGTGAATAGAAGCGGTGGAAAAGGCGAGGCGAAGCGAGGTGGTATAGGAGGAGACAACCTTGAAGAACTGTACTTTAGATCATGGTGTGTGTGTGGGGAGGGGGAAGAAAGTAGCCTTGAAACAAACATAAGATAGTTGATAATAAAAAAAAAAGATTACAAACACTAGCTGGAAAGGACGAGAGTAAGTACAAAAGAAGGAAGATTGAAGAAAACGATAAGAAAAATTAACAAGCGTGTAGGGAAAAACCAGAACAAAACGGCAATACAGAAAATAAGAATAAATGAAATAAAACTGATTGGAAGAAGAGTATATACGCACATACAAAACGAAGAGAAAAGATGAAAGGAAAACAATAAGAAATAATAACAAGGTGACGATACAGAAAACTAGGAAGACAAGGTAGGGTAAGGAATTCCAGTCGGTAGGAGAAGAGTAAGTACATGACAAGAAGGAAAAATCTGAGGGAAAACGATGAGGAGGAGGAAGAGGAAGAGAAGGTGGTGCTGCGATATTTGAAGGCATGTGGCAGAGAGCTGAGATGTGGCCAAGGAGCAAAAAATAGTGCAAGGTGAAGGCGCGATGCTGTAAAATGGTGCCTAACGAGATGCTGATGTGGAGGTGAGGACGACTGGGAAAGAGAGAGAGAGAGAGAGAGAGAGAGAGAGAGAGAGAGAGAGAGAGAGAGAGAGAGAGAGACTGGGATATTTCATGAGTAGGAAGTAGACATGTCACCTAAGATTTTTTTTTTTTCATGTACAGTAGAGCGACATTGTCATAAAACAACAAAAATAAAGACAAAAAAGGTCAAAAAGGAATATATTTATATATTTAATAAAGTAGAGAAAGCCAGTTTAGAATCTGTAAAGAAAACGATCATCCAAAAATTTGAGTGGCGTCTTAAAATGTTACAAGGTATATTAAAGAAAATTGTGATATTTTATTTAAAGAAGTTATTAAGGTAAAACGGTGTGGTTTCCTGCTTGTCTTATATAAAGTCAAAAAAGCGAGGATAATCATAATTAATAACTAGCATATCTCTCGTACATTCCTAGCAAGCTCAATAAAAACAAGGAAAATAATGTGCTATGTAGCGTGTGTTTGTGTTCGAGGAAGTCAAAGGGGAGTGAAGATAATCAGAATTAATAACCAGCTGATCTCATGTATTCCTAACACGCTTAATTTGAATTCCTTTTCTTTCACCTCAGTGGGGTTAAGTAACCTTTGTTGATTATGATACTAAAGCTCCTTACCTGTGTTGCGAGTCCCCTGTGTTACCTGTGTTCTGAAGTAATTAGTCAAAGTGGTTGCTGTGAAATTATAGTTTGAAATAGTGCAACATAGAGTCACACTTGCGAATTTCAAGTTGGTTTCCGAGTTATTATAAAAAAAGTAATAATAGATATGCACATTTTCAGTCGTCCATTAGCTGAAGAATTAGAAAGCAAATAGAGCAATGAAGCGAAGGAACAAGAAACTTAGAAATGAAGGGGAGAGGAGGAAGAGCAGAAGGAAAAGTAATACCATCTTTTGAAGTTTCCATAACCTGAAGAAGTGAAGAAAGAGAAGGCGTAAAAATGAAGGGAAAAAAAAGGGGAGGACGAGCTTTTGAGGGGAAAGAGGGGAGCAAATACACACCTGTTGAACGTCCCTTTAACTGAAGGAGTAAAGGAAGAACGGGGAATGGAAGTGAAGGAGAAGGTAGCTGGAAAATGAAGGAAGGGAGGAGCGTCGAAATGAAGGAGAAGAAAGAGAAGGAGGAGACAACTCAAACCTCTCCCCTCCACGTGTTGTCAGCCCCTCTTTCTCTCCTAGTATTTCTCTCCCTTCCCTCTAGTTACTGCTCTTCCCTCCCTCCTTCCCTCCCTTCCTTGTTCTTTCCGTCCCTCCTTTTATCCTCTGCCTCGTGTGGCGCCGAATTGTGGCATTTTCCCCTCAGAAGTGTCTGTTTTCCCTCACGAAGATAGAATAGAGTGACGCTTGGTCCTGAGAGAGAGAGAGAGAGAGAGAGAGAGAGAGAGAGAGAGGTGTGTTAAATTATTATATTCCTGTTCAATTTACGTCAAGTTTTCAATTAGATGTTTGCCGTAAGGTGAATAGCGTGAGACTGTTCACCTGTGTCCAATTAGCTTACCTGTGTTGAGGCGTGACTCCCTTATGGTGACGCGCCGCACACGCCTTGTTACCATCGCCGCACCTCCACACCCTCCTCCTCCTCCTCCTCCTCCTCCTCCTCCTCCTCCTCCTCCTCCTCCTCCTCCTCCTCCTCCTCCTCCTCCTTTGTACATCTGTTTTCTGTTCTCTCTCATATTTTTTTCTTCTCTCCTTATTTGTTTGTATCGTTTCTTCCTTTCTCTTTATTCAGGTAAATATTTTCCTTCTTTTCTCTCTGTATTTATAGTTTTTATTTATTGTTTTATTTATTGTATTTATTGTTGTTATGTTGTGTTTCACTTTTATCCCTCTCTTCCGTCATTTTTTACTTTAGCGCTTTATTTTTTTATGCTCATCCCTTTTTTTCTCCTTATCCAGTTTCTCATTGTATTTTCTCATTCTCTCTCTCTCTCTCTCTCTCTCTCTCTCTCTCTCTCTCTCTCTCTCTCTCTCTCTCTCTCTCTCTCTCTCTCTCTCTCTCTCTCTCTCTCTCTCTCTCTCTTCTCTCTTCCTCCTCTCCCTTCTACCATTACTCACTTTCCTTTCTCTCCCTTTTTTTCCTCTCCCTGTGATTTCCTCCGCGTTTCCTCATTATTTTTCCCTATTTCTCCTCCGTCTCATGATTTACCTCTTCTTCTTTCCTTCATCTTCTTCCTCTCTCGTTTATCATTTTTCTATATTTTATAACAATTTGTCCTTTTTCTCCTTATTCTTGCTTTTATTATTTCTTCGTCTCATTTATTTTATATATTTTTATATTTTTCTTACATATATTTATCGGTTTTTGGGTACCTCGTATTTTTTTTCTTCATTTTTTCTATATTTTTTGTGTTCTTTTTCATTGTTCATTGCTTGAGAGAGAGAAAGAGAGAGAGAGAGAGAGAGAGAGAGAGAGAGAGAGAGAGGGGGTCAATCAGTAGTCCTCTTTGCCGCCATAACTCAGGTAAGGCACAGACGAAGCGTGAAGTGAAATGGATAAGAAATAAAAGAAAAAAGTAAATAAATCAGGCAGGAATGGAAACCCGCATCGATTCTTCCATGAATTTGAATTTTTAATGTTCTTGAATGCTCTCTCTCTCTCTCTCTCTCTCTCTCTCTCTCTCTCTCTCTCTCTCTCTCTCTCTCTCTCTCTCTCTCTCTCTCTCTCTCTCTCTCTCTCCTGCTCTTGCTCTTGCTTTTGACCTTTATCTACTTCCTTCCCTTTCCTTTTTGTTTTTCTTTTCCATCGTTTTTTTTTCCTGGAATTGAATCTGGAGATAAATTCATCTAATTCATGTGCAGGTGACGTTTGTTCCCCTAATGGGCTGTTGGAGCCATTGCCAAGGTGTTCCTTCTCTCCTCTTTCTGCCCCTCCTACGGTATATCCCTCCTGTCCATTCTTCAGTGTACTTCTCTTTCAGTATATTCCTTTTACTTTTCCTACAGTATATTTCCTTTCCCTTATTTTTCTCCATCAGTATGTTTTTCTTGCCTTCTACTCCTTCAGTTTCCTTTAGTATATTCCTTCTACTTCGTCTACAGTATGATTTCTTTCCCTCCCCTTTCTCCTTCGGTATGATTCTTCTTGCCCTCTTCTGCTCCTCCTTCAGTATACACCCAGCCGCCAATGAAAGTGGCGCGCATTATAAACAAACCCGTATCTCATAGCGCGGGAAGAACTGTAGCTCATTTGAAAAGAATGTGGCTAATATCTAGAAGTGGCAACATAGGCCGGCTCTTTAAACATCTATCAACCGTCACACTTCAAAAAATTATCACTCAGTTGTCACTTGCTCACGTAAGGAAGTACACTTGCTTACCCGCTCCCCGCACAGTGTGTCAGTTTTCTTCGTTCTCTTTCATATTGGTGTGGAAACTTAAGTGTCAATGGCACGTAAACATCAAATATCCCCAGTCAATATAGCCCTTATTGACTCACTCCGGAAGGGTGGTTTTGGCTCTAAGCATATTTCAAAGGAGACAGGACTCCCACTAAGAACAGTACAACGCTGGTTGAAGCGATGCAGAGACAATACCGGAAAATTAGCACCAGTGAAGAAAACTGCCCTGGACGCAGCCGTATTTTATCAAAGAGGACACTGACACTGATTAAGCGTCAGCTAAGTGTCTCGCCATTCCTCACAGGAAGAGAAATTAAACAAAATTACCCTGATCTGCTGACACATGTCTCCATAAGGACAATACAGCGGCGGACACTGGAGGACCTCGACATGAAAAGTTACCGTGCTGCAAAGAAACCACTGCTTACACCCGCCCACAAAGCTAAAAGAGTCAGATTTGCTCAGGACCATAAAGACTGGCCATTAGAGAAGTGGAGAAGAGTAGTGTGGTCAGATGAGAGCATGTTCTATGTGACAGGAACACCACACAAAAGAGTACGCCGACCAAGAAACTCGGACAGATATGACGAACGGTACGCAGTTAAGCATCCCTCCTCTGTGATGGTGTGGGGGTGTTTCAGCTACTTTGGTGTTGGCAACTTAGTTATGCTTGACAAAGGAGTGTCAATGAACACAGAAACATATCTTGACCTGCTGCATGACAATCTTGAAGAGTGCTTCGACAAGTGTAACGGTGAAACCTTCATGCAGGACGGTGCGTCATGCCATACGGCCAACATTGTAAGGGAATGGTTTGGCATGTGTGAACTTAATTATTTTGAAAGTTGGCCAGCAAACAGTCCAGACCTAAACCCGATTGAAAATGTGTGGAGTATGATGAAAAGAAGCTCCAGGATCTGGACACGAGCAGTGTAGCGAAGCTCAAGCAGGCGGTCGTGCAAGTGTGGGGAGAACTGTCACCTACATATCTGGAAAAACTAGCAGATTCTGTACCACGTCGGTTGGAATCTGTCATAAAGAGGAAGGGAAACAGCACAAAATATTAGGTAAGGTAAAGAAATTATATTTTTAATGATAGTAATAGATGATTAAGGCAAATTTAATGGTATGCATGGTACGAAAAAACACAAAAACAACACGCGCCACTTTCATTGGCGGCCAGTGTATTCGTTTTGTGTCCTTCTCCACCTTTTGTATATTCCGTATAGAAACAGTTTCCCTTTTTATTGCCTCCACTCACAGCGTTGGGGAGAAGAGGAGGGGAGGCATTGAGGTATTGTTTCTTCCCTCTTTCTTCTTCCTCCTCCTCTTCTTCCTCCTCCTCCTCTTCTTCTTCTTCCTGTAGTTCTGCCCCCGACATCCAATTTATTTCTGATTTTTTGGACGTTGGTCGCTTTTTGTAACTGCCTTGTCCCTTGTGATGATGGTGGCTATACTCTCTCTCTCTCTCTCTCTCTCTCTCTCTCTCTCTCTCTCTCTCTCTCTCTCTCTCTCTCTCTCTCTCTCTCTCTCTCTCTCTCTCTCTCTAGCACTACTTTCCTCCATTCTCTCCTCCATCCATCTCTCTTCTTCCACTCCCCTCCTTCCCTCCCTCCCTCCATCATTGTTTTACTCTACAGTACCTTCAACCCTTTCTTTTCTCTCCCTTTACTGTTACCCTCACTCCTCCCTCCTCCCTCTTCCTTCTCTTTCTTCCCTCCTTCCCTTCTCTCTCCCTCCTATCCCTCCACTCCCCTCTCTCTTTCCGCCTCAACCTTCGTCTCAGTCCGACACAAGAAGGGAAAATCTCTCACTTTTTCCCCTCACTCACTCTCTCTCCTGTCAGGCGTTAGCACTCACTCTCTTTCCCCTTACTTTTTTCCTCAGTTTTTGTATTTACTTTATTTTCTTTAATATTTTTTGCCAGGTTTCCTCATTTTTTTCAGTTTTCTTTTAATTTTTCTTATGTTTTTTCTTGTTTTTGTTTTGATTCTCGTCTCTAAATCTTCTCATTTTCTGCTTCTCCTTGTTATCCTTTTCTTCATTCTCGTGTTCTCCATCTTCTAGTCATCTTTATCGTCTTCCTTATTCGTCTTCTTCGTCCCTTCCTCATTCTCCTTGCCTTCTTTCCCTCCTCCTCCTATTCCTTCTCATTTTCTTGTCTTCCCTCGTGACGGCTCGACACTTGGCATGTTATTGCTGGTCACTGACTGGTTGTGTCTTATTAATAGTCGACAGTACCGCCTTCACTTCGCTACTCTGCGCAACCGCTACCACTACCACCACCATCACCATCACCATCACCTTCCCTTCCTTTCTTGTTCCGTGACTTATGTTTCCCCTTCTCTTCCTCCCTTTCTTTCTGCATTTCCTATACATTTCCACATCTATTTCTCCCTTTTTCATCCTCACCACCACTATTACTTTTACTACTACTACTACTACTACTACTACTACTACTACTACTACTACTACTACTACTACTACTACCATCACAACTGCGACCTCACCAACATTTTTCCTCTTGACCACTCCTCACTTCATGACCCCTCCACCCACATTCCACCCACAGCCGACCCACGTCCCATCCACGCCTCTCACACGCCCACCGCCTCCAGACACCTACTCACACTCCCGGATATTAACAGGAAAACGTAATCCCATTGAATCCTTCCCGGGCGAGGATGTAAGAAAAAATAAAAGGAAAAGAGGAAAAAATTGAAATCCTTCGGTCACAGTATCCTACAAATACCAGGAATTGTAGGACTGTAGGCTTCCTCTCCTCCTCCTCCTCTTCTCCTCTTGGTGTGGGCTCCGCGCCAGTTGCACTTTCAATAAAACACCAGTGGTTCGGTCTCACGCGTCGCCACGAATACTCCTCCTCCTCCTCCTCCTCCTCCTCCTCCTCCTCCTCCTCCTCCTCCTCCTCCTCCTCCTCCTCCTCCTCCTCTTCTTCCTCCTCCTCCTCCTCCTCCTCCTCCTCCTCCTCCTCCTCCTCCTCCTCCTCCTCCTCCTCCTCCTCCTCCTCCTCCTCAACCTCCTACACGTTCTTTTGTTTTCCTATACCTCTCCTATTTTCCTTCTCATTCTTGTCCTCCTGCTCCTATTCTTTCCCCGTTTTCCTTCGCTTTCTCGCTTGTTTTCCTTCCTTCCTCCTCGTCGTTTTTGTTTTTCTTTCCTCCACTGCCTCCTCCTCCTCCTCCTCCTCCTCCTCCTCCTCCTCCTCCTCCTCCTCCTCCTCCTCCTCCTCCTCCTCCTCCTCCTCCTCCTCCTCCTCCTCCTCCTCCTCCTCTTCCATCTCATTTTCTTGCAGTTTCTCTTTTATTTATCGTCCTCCTCCTCGTCTCTCTCTCTCTCTCTCTCTCTCTCTCTCTCTCTCTCTCTCTCTCTCTCTCTCTCTCTCTCTCTCTCTCTCTCTCTCTCTCTCTCTCTCATAGCGGAAGAAAAAACGCAAGATATACAGAGGAGAAGGTTTGGTGTGACTGTTGGAGCGTGTGTCTGTGATGAAGCAGAGAGAGCATAACTTACTCTTTCCCTTCCTCTCCCCGCTCCCTCACGCTCTCCCTCTCTCTCCCTCTCTCTCTTTCTCTCTCTCACACTCATGTACGTGCACGCGATTCGCACTCTCACAAATACATATGTTGGCACTACCACTACTACCACCACCGCCACTGCCGCCACCACTGCCGCCGCCGCCCTAAGTAATGGTCCCACGCTTCAATTGTATGTTTTTAGGTTTTTATATTTCTTGTTTTTACTTCCCTTGACAGTTCACTTCCACTGCACCTCCTGCATTCCGCCGCCTCTGATGCCACCACCACCACCACCACCACCATCATCACCATTACTAGTAACTTAACCTAATCTAAATTTAACTTAACCTAACCTAACTTAACTTTGATAGCATAACCATCACTACTACTACTGCTACTACTACTACTACTACTACTACTACTACTACTACTACTACTACTACTACTACTACTACTACTAATTTAACCAAACGTAACTTTTACCTAAACCTAACCTAACTACTATTTATACCACTATTGCAGAAGCGACACACAATTTTTCTCCTCCTTCTTTTTCCTCCTCCTCCTCCTCCTCCTCCTCCTCCTCCTCCTCCTCCTCCAAATCCTCATCGTCGTGTTCTTCTATGCAAGACGGTGTTTTATTTTCTTTATGTAACGCCTTGCTGTCGTTCTCCTCCTCCTCCTCCTCCTCCTCCTCCTCCTCCTCCTCCTCCACGCTCAAGATGAAGTGGTCCTCCATTCTGTCACTTCCACACTGTTTCGTCGGTGTTTCCTGCAGCCTCCTTCGAGCCGAGGGGCGCCGCCATTCGTCACGCCCTTCCACCATTACGTCCCGCCGCCACAATCTATAAACCATTAATATTTTCCCTCTGAGCACGTCCCGTATCGCCCGACAGAATTTTCCTACTCCGTGGTTGTGTTGTGTATTGGCTTGTCCTCGCCGCCCTTTTCCTCCTCCTCCTCCTCCTCCTCCTCCTCCTCCTCCTCCTCCTCTCCATTCCAGGTACAGCCCATCACCTCATTGCCAACTCCCCGTCCCTTCATTACAATTTATCCTTCCCTCTAGTTCCACCCCACTAATGCAACCATCCTTCCTTCATCCTCCCCACCCATTCCATTTACCTTCCCACGCACTTAATATCCCTCCCCTGCCATTCCTCCCCAGTTACTCACTCTTACCTATTCTAACCACGCACTAAATCCCTCTCCCTTCTCCCCAGTGTAGCTTTCCTCAGAATCTACAGATAAAAGATTAAAGATATTACTCCTCCACACCCCATTGCAAATACCACGTCTCTCTCCCTCTCTCTCTTTCTCCTTCCTATATTCTGAAGCACTTCTGCGTCGCACCTTCACTACATTCAAAAGATACGGTAATTGAAGTTACATGAGTTTTTATGGGTGTTTTTACGGTTCTAGTGACAGATAAACAAGATTTCTGTATTACCAGCAGGAGAAACACCCTTAAGAACCCGGCAAATCATCTGCGTAGTCATGGAAACTAGTGATGTTGGAGCAAAGGGTTTCTGAATACAGCACTATGTCTTCTAACACATTCACGTCTTCCCTCCTCTGCAGCGAAGTGTCTCGAGGTTCAGAGGAGGGGAAGGGAGGCACCGGAGGGACGAGAAGCAACCCACCGTGGCGAGCCGTGAAAATTATCGCTATACTCTAAAGACGCCGTGGTACTTGTGTTCAGAATGTCACGATGTGTGTGTGTGTGTGTGTGTGTGTGTGTGTGTGTGTGTGTCGCTCTAACTGTCACGTGTAAGTCTTATTTCTTGTATACCTTTAGTCGTGTATGTGTGTGTGTTTGTCAGGTGTGTTTCCTAGAATTCCCAGAAAGTAAGAAAGTTCATGGTTGGACGACGAAGATTCTGCGTTTCTGTGTGTGTGTGTGTGT
>NC_059273.1:12778437-12783437 GCF_017591435.1 Portunus trituberculatus
CCTTCCCTCCCCATTTCCTCCCCTTCCCCAGCACAAACCATCACCATCATTCCTAAACCATACCCCGCTAACCCTTTCCTTATCCAATCCCCTTTAATACTATCTTGACCCTTGGATACGACACCCCATCACCCCCTCCCATCACATCACCTCTTTGTAGAACACCATCACCTCATCACTTTTTAACCCTTTATACCCGAGCCACTAAATACCCCTTACCCCTATACCTTCCTTCCCCCATGTCCCCCTCACCTCATTCCCGGACGTAATCCCCCTCGTCTGCCTCCTTGCCGGCATCTGAGGGCCTCTTAAAGCCGCCTCTGTTTGGCTTCCGCGGCTTCGGGAGATCGCGAAGAATTTCCGTTTTAAAAGCGAATAGGGTTTTGTTCCTATTTTTGGACCGAGGTAGCGGTGGTGGTGGTGGTGGTGGAGGTGATGATGGTGGTGGAGAAAGATCAGGGAAACGAGACGAGGAGGAAGCGTGCAGGAAGAGAAAGACGTGAAAACATGCTGTTCAATATACGTGAGTCCTTGAAACTGTCTGTGATGGTGATGATGGTGAGAAGGATATTGGTGATGGTGAGGGTGATGTAAAGATGATGAAAGTACTTTTGGTTACGAGGAGGATGGTGAAATGGGTGTACAATATTTTTAAACCTCATGAAGGGATTATAAAGGCTATTTTGCTAAGCTTATATCCAGATTCTCCTCCTTCCTTCCTTCTACTTCCCATCCTACTCATTTTGCCTCGTGTCTTATCTTCTTCCTTCTCTACTATCACATTTCTTTCATTATGCATTCATTAACTAATATATTATCTCACAAAAGACCGTAAAAAATCCCCAAAAAGATGCAGTATGTTGTTCTTTTTCATTCCTTTGTCTTCCTTTGTATTCTTTTGTGTCCTTTCGTATTCCTCCTCCTCCTCCTCCTCCTCCTTCTCCTTTATTGTTTTCAGGCTAAAATGAAGAGCGTGTTTCGTTTCCCGCTTGTGTTTGGGTTCGATTCCCGCGCACGTGCTTAAGGAGGAGGAGGAGGAGAAAGACGAGGAAGAGGAAGAGGAAAAGGAGAATGAGAAGGAAGAGCAAGATGAGAAGGAGAAAAGAAGAAGGACGAAAGGGCGAAGAAGAAGGAGGAGGAGGAGGAGGAGGAGGAGGAGGAGGAGGAGTATTGAAGTATTTGGCTTTTGGATTCTAAGGATATGGTGTCTGGAAAGAGAGAGAGAGAGAGAGAGAGAGAGAGAGAGAGAGAGAGAGAGAGAGAGAGAGAGACGCTATGTTACATTCCTTTTTTTAATTGCATACAGTCTATACGATGACCGCCTTGCCCATGTCCCCTCTCACTCACTCCCTCTCTCCCCTCTATCTCCTCATCCCTCTCCGCTCTTCCCTCCCCCCATCACTCCCCTGGGTACGCACATCCGTCTCTATCTGTCTTGTCCCTCCGTCTGTTGCCGCCCGAGGGTGATATGCAATTTTGTTCACTGTCCATATTCGAGAGAGAGAGAGAGAGAGAGAGAGAGAGAGAGAGAGAGTATGTGCTAGTATATTTTCATATTTTTTTAGTGTGTGTGTGTGTGTGTGTGTGTGTCTGTCTGTCTGTCTGTCTGTGTGTGTGTGTGTGTGTGTGTGTGTGTGTGTGTGTGTGTGTGTATGTGTGTGTGTGTGTGTGTGTGTGCGTGTCTAATTTTCATGTTTCTTTTGTTTGGTGACGTGTGAAAGTCATGTTTGTTCTTCGCATTAATATTAGAATCACACACACACACACACACACACACACACACACACACACACACACACACACGTACCATTGACGAGAACACTAAAGAAACACACGTAAAGTCATTCTGCCGTGTCCTTTTTCTCCTTGTCATTTCCTTTCCGTAGCCATCAAACACACACACACACACACACACACACACACACACACACACACACACACACACACACACACACACACACACACACACACACACACGGAAACGGACACGGACACGGACACATATTACAAGCTTTGGAGGACATTTTTCAAGCTCGCCCGTCACCCTCTGAAGCTTCCATCATTTTTGGACATTTTGGGGGAAACTTCGCCCATTAAACTACCATTCTCAGATTAAAATGGTGATGGGCCGGCGAGCACCCAGCTGCCGCCCCGCGCGCACACTGTACTACTACAGGGAGTTGATGGGGAGTGATGGGCGGAAGGGATGGGGAGGGGGAATGGGCAGGTGTGACTGGATGTGTGTGTGTGTGTGTGTGTGTGTGTGTGTGTGTGTGTGTGTGTGTGTGTGTGTGTGTGTTGTTTATGTCAATGCTTTGTCACGTTTTTATTTCCTCGACTGTGCAGTTTGAGGGTTGTATTTCTCTCTCTCTCTCTCTCTCTCTCTCTCTCTCTCTCTCTCTCTCTCTCGTAATAAATGAGCTCCCTTCACAGTGGGCAGTCTCTCACCCTCTGAATTATCGATATTAAGACCTTAAATGTCTCAATTTTCGTGAGTACTGGCGGGACGATGCGTGTAGCGAGGCGGGGCGGCTCAGGACGGGGCGGGGCAGGGTGTGGTTGCGACTAAGAGGGGAAACAAGGGGAGAGGGAAAGTGGATTGAGAGGGGAAGGGTTACAAAGTTGCATGTTACCTGCTTGTCACTCACCACTCAGTCAACTCTTGCTTCCTCCTCCTCCTCCTCCTCCTCCTCCTCCTCCTCCTCCTCCTCCTCCTCCTCCTCCTCCTTTTCCTCCTCCTCCTCCTCCCTATCTCCACCCTCCATCCTCCATCTGTCCTAGTATCCCCCCCCCCGCCATTCCACACTCCTCTTATTCTTCCATTTCTCCTCTCCCTTCGCTTGCTCCTCCCCTTCCCATGCAACACTTCCTCCGCCCCGCCCTCTGTGCGGCCCTTCTCTCCCCTTCCTGGCATTCCTCTCCCCTCCCATTCAGTCGCATTTAGCTGTCACTGGTGCAAATGAGAAAATAAAAACGGATAAAGTAAGGGGAGGAATAAGAATATATGTAGAGAGAACACGAAACATGACTAACACTATGAGAGAGAGAGAGAGAGAGAGAGAGAGAGAGAGAGAGAGAGAGAGAGAGAGAGAGAGAGAGAGAGAGAGAGAGAGAGAGAGAGAATGCACATAGTAACCAGCCCACCACCACCATCACCACCATTACCAGTACGTGCAAAAACTGGACACATGTTGACGACATTTGATAAAAATAAATTGTTTAATATGATGGACTTGCGTGAGGTTAAGACGAGGACAAGCTCTGGGCCTCCACTGTGCTTAATGTAATCCCTCCTCCATATCCTCCTCCTCCTCCTGCTCCTCCTCCTCCTCCTCCTGTACTACTTTTTTTTCTTTCTTCTAATTGTACCTTGTATAGTATAGTTACCTCATCTTTTTACTTTTTCTGCCTCCTCCTCCTCCTCCTCCTCCTCCTCCTCCTCCTCCTCCTCCTCCTCCTGCGTTTTTTTTCTACTGCTGCTGTTTCTTCTTGTAGTAATATAAAATTGTTTCTCAAATAACCAATAAAGGACTTGAAGGCCTGTTGTTAAGTCTGTCTTTGTATTCATGTCCTCCTCCTCTTCCTCCTCCTCCTCCTCCTCCTCCTCCTCCTCCTCCTCCTCCTCCTCCTCCTCCTCCTCCTCCTCCTCCTCCTCCTCCTCCTCCTCCTCCTCCTCCTCCTCCTCCTCCTCCTCCTCCTCCTCCTCCTCCTCCTCCTCACGTTACATTGAACCCTTAATATTTTTCTCTCTTTACATTACTCTAAATCAGAAAATAGTGAGATAGTCAAACGCCGCGGAATTTCACCTTGAATAGAATGACAATATTATATACTCATGTCATTTATTTTTGCCTTGCTTTAGTCTGGTCTGGTCTGGTCTTGTCTTCTGTTGGCCTGGCTTGGTCTGGTCTGGCCTGGTCTAGTCTGGTCTGGTGGTGAGCGTGTTAACTTGCTTTTGTACGATAATGATAATAGCGGTGATGATAATGGTAATAGTAATTCGTGTAGTCTGCTTTTGATGTCTCGTGGCCAAACAAACGAAGGCTATTTACTTGAGAAGCGATAGTGCAAAGCGAGTTTAATAATCCCCGTGTATATAAATGTTTCTTAAATGTTTGTAGAATTTATCTCCTCCTGCAAATAATTCTAGCTCGTGGTGAAGGTGGGTTTGGTTTGAGTAGTTCTCTCTCTCTCTCTCTCTCTCTCTCTCTCTCTCTCTCTCTCTCTCTCTCTCTCTCTCTCTCTCTCTCTCTCTCTCTCTCTCTCTCTCTCTCATTTTGACAGTCTCCTCTGTTAATATGCAAAATACAACACGATGGACCCAACATGACTCCTTCCCCCCATTCCTTTCTTCTCTTCCTCTCCATCCCTCTCCTTCCCTTCACTTCCCCTTCACCCACCTCCTCCTCCTCCCCCTCCCTATGACAAAACCTCACCAAAACTACTCATTTGTCACCCTTACTTCATTCCCCACTAGGTTTCTCTTCCTCCTCCTCCTCCTCTTCCTCCTTCTCCTCCTCTTCCCCATCCGACGGAACAATAGTCAGTGTGACTCTCTGTCATTCTCACCTCCCTCCTCCTCTCCTCCCTATCTTTATCTCCTCGTCCTCTTCTTCCTTGTCCTCTCCCACTCTCTGTTCTTCTCTTCTCGGTTTGCCACACTGCTTGCCACACACTTTCTCTCTCTCTCTCTCTCTCTCTCTCTCTCTCTCTCTCTCTCTCTCTCTCTCTCTCTCTCTCTCTCCTTTATCCCTTCTTTTATCCCTTCTTTTATCCATAATTTTGCTTATTCTGCCCTTTCTTTCTTCTTTGATTTAATCTAGTCATTTTCTTCCTCCTTCCTCCTCTTCCTTCTCTCTTACATAACTTTACCATTCCTCTCTTTATCCTTCCCTGTTCTCCCTTTTCCCTGTATCTCACCACCATTATACTCCCCATCACCCTCCCCTCCCTTACCATCTCCATACCTCATCTCCACTCCTCTCCTTTCCTCTCTCTCC
>NC_059273.1:12788437-12790937 GCF_017591435.1 Portunus trituberculatus
CTCCCTCTCACCATTCCTTCCTTCACCCCTCTCTCTCCCTTCTCTGCCCTTCTCTCCTCTCCCTCATCGCATCACTACATCAGCATCTTCAAATGCCTATACGCGACGCGGAAATGATTTAGTCCCCGCTGGCTTCTTGGTGTCACGGTCTGTAAATCGCGGTGCCAAGTGTGTGCTCATTCGTCTCCCCGCGACCTCCCTCCTGCCAGACGCGATGGCCGCTTAGCGTATAATTTTGGTTAGAAGAGAGTCGAGTGTTGGTGAAGCGTGGCTGGTTGATGGATATGACAGGGAGGGTGTGTGAGAGGCAGAAAGAGGGAGAGGGAGAGAGAGAGAAAGAGGGAGAGAAGGAGAGAAGGGAAGGAAGATGTTTCGTTGTGTCTGGTTAATTCTCTCTCTCTCTCTCTCTCTCTCTCTCTCTCTCTCTCTCTCTCTCTCTCTCTCTCTCTCTCTCTCTCTCTCTCTCTCTCACACACACACACACACACAGCCGCCGCATGTTACTCCTCCCTGTCTTCCTCTGTGACACTTTGTCTTTGTCACAGAAAGTCGAGTTGTAAATACTAAACTTGCTCTCTGTCTCGCGCCCCTAAACTTTTACATCGTATTTTCATTCATTTATTTATACGTGTCACCTGATTTTCTCTCTCTCTCTCTCTCTCTCTCTCTCTCTCTCTCTCTCTCTCTCTCTCTCTCATGTATTCAGTTTTATGGTCTTTTTTATTTGTTATTTATTTTCTTTGAGGGTTTAAGTTTGTTTATTATCTTTTTTTTTTTTTTTGTTAAATATCTTTTGCTGTTTTATTTATTTTTTTATTCCATGAAGGATGATTTATCGTTAGAACCTTTAACGAGTTCTTCAGTTTGTATTATATTGCTTCATAACTCTCTCTCTCTCTCTCTCTCTCTCTCTCTCTCTCTCTCTCTCTCTCTCTCTCTCTCTCTCTCTCTCTCTCTCTCTCTCTCTCTCTCTCTGAAACCTGTTCGTTTGTTATGAATTTTTTTTTATTTTGCAATTTTTGGCGACATTTATGTTTTCTATTCTCGTTCGTTCATTGGTTGTAACATTCACTTGGAGGAAGAAGAAGAAGAAGAGGAGGAGGAGGAGGAGGAGGAGGACGAGGTGGAGTCTCGTAATGTTCAGTATCGAGGTTCTTGACGTTGTTCATTAATCAGCATTTCTTTCCTTTCTATATATTTTTCCGTATTTTTTTTATTTCTTTTTTTCCTCTTTATTTTACATCTACTTTTTCTGTTCAGTTTTTTTTTTATTATCTTATTTTTTTCTCTTTTCTATATTATTTATATTTACCTTTTCTAACATATTTTTCGTCTTTTTCTTCTATATTTTCTTTGTTTTATCTTACTTTTTCCTTTCTTCCCTTTTTATTTATATTTTTGCCTTCTTACTTTTTTTCTCCTCTTCGAGTATAATTTTTTGTCGCTTTCCCTTTCATCTTTCCTTTAATTCTTTTCTGTTCCCCTTCTGTTCCTCATTACCTATTCCCCTTTTTCCATGCACGCCTTTCGTTCCGCCTTTTATCTCCTCTTCCTACATTCCTCCATGTGTCTCATCCTTCCTCCTCTTATTCGTCTTCCTCCTCCATCATTCCACGTTCTTTTCGCTCTTCTTCACGCATCCCGCTCATTTCCTCTCTTCCTTCCCTTTAGTCTCCTCCCGTCTCGCCTCTCCCTCTCCGACCCTCTCCCCTCTCTCCTCTCCCATTTCAGACACACATATGTCATTTTTCTGTCACAACTTTAAAACGGAGGAGTGACTTGAGGCTTGAGTCAGGCGTGGAGGGCGACCACCCGTGAGCCTTCTTTCCCCTCTCCGTCTCCCTCTCTACTTCCCTCCTTTCCCTCCAATCCTACCCAGTCCCCAGTCCTCTTATCTAATCCTCCCTTCCTCTCACTCGCACTCTTTCTTCTCTATTTAACTGTATTATTCATTGTTGTTGTTCTCTCTCTCTCCTTTCCTCATCTTTCCTCTTCTTTCTCTTCACTACTTGTTCTTCTTATTCAATTCTTCCTTCTCTGTTTCTCTACACATTTTTTCGTCGCTTTGTAACTTGTTTTCAGTCCTTTTCTTTTGTATCTCCTTTTTCTTCTGATCCCTCCCCACTTCTCTTATCCAGTTTTTCCTTCTCTTACGTTCTCTCTGTTTTTCTCCTTCCTATCCTTCACTATTACCCATTTTTATTTGTTTCTTTCTTCTCCCCTCATTTTTCTCTTTATTATCATATTAGTTTTCTTATATACCTCCTTTTCTTCCTTCCTTTTTATCCATCTCTATTCCCAATGCACCCATCCAACCTTACTCCCCTCTTCTGCCCTCTCCACTCCTCTTCTCCCCTCTCTATCCCTCTTTCCCTTCTTCTATCCTCTCCTCTCATTCTCTTCTCCTCTCCTCTCCTCTCCTCTCCTCTCCTCTCCTCTCCTTTCCCATCACGTCACCGACACTCTTGGCAATGTTACTACTCTTATTATCCTCCTCGCC
>NC_059273.1:12795937-12813437 GCF_017591435.1 Portunus trituberculatus
GAGAGAACAGGTGGCGCGGTCCTGGGAAGTGGAGCAAAAGGGCAGCTGGTATTGAAGGGAGTGGAGGCGTGCTGTGGCTGGAGTGAGGTTGAGAGGAGGGTAGTTCAAGATACTGAGTGATCACTCCGTGTCCCTACTACGTCACACACAACCAGGTGACGCGACGCTGCTCACCGCCACCTGCCACACATCACTCGTAATGAAACAATAAGGACAATGCAAAGGGCCAATTGATCTGCACAAGGCAGCTCCTGAACACTGAACTCTTTCTTTTGTCAGTTGTATAGTTGATAATATTGATTTGGTGAAAGTTTAAAGGGTAACTGAGAGACGGTAGTAACAATATGAGTGATTTTGTTCAGCTTAATTCGGTTTTTCTCTATTAAATGAATGAAAAAATCATAGCATTGCTAGTTATAGATCCATTTTAGAGTTTTAGTTACGTTTTCTTCTATAAAGTCATGCAGAACTGGTAATATAAAATAAAAATAACCACGTATTATCAGCTATTAATACTCGCAAATAAGACACAGAGGCACAGAAGGCTACTATATACACATTAATAACTCGAAGAAGGCGCTGAAGGCTAAATCACCAAGTCAATCTTTCATCTCACGGGTTTTACATCGTGTCCACTGCATCAGCCCCACTGAGCTGACGGGCGTGGCAGGCTGCAGGTCACACGCTTCCCTTGCCGGCCTGTTGTGGGCTGGGCGAGAGACGTAGAGTGGTGGATGGGAGAAGGGGGAGGTTGTCTAACATACTTATATCTTTTGATGCTTATTGGTTTAGTGAGGTGACTCGTGAATGTCTTGTCTACTTCAGTTCAAAGGTGGATATGTAGCACAAGGAACAGAGTTGACGTGTCTGTGTGTTCGTAGTTTTGAACTTATTACGTTAAAAAAAAATAGTTTATGTGATTGGATTTTATATGATTAGCTTTGATTCTTTTTATTTATTTCTTGACCGTGGGAAACCTACTCCATAAGGATGTTCAGTAAAGTGATTGAGGTTTACAATGCTTTTTCTATATTTCTTTAACCTACTCCAGTTCTCAGATCACTGTTCAGGAGAGTGATTAGAGTTTGAATGCTGTTCTGTATCTTTTTTACTTTCTAGCATTGGGAAAACAACTCCTGTTTTGAGATAGGAGTTATTATAGTTTTTACATTATGCTTCGTGTCTATTTAATCTCTAGGCATCTGGAAACGTAACTAGATGTAAAGGAATGAGGAGAAAGGAAGGAAAAAGTCTTCGTATATTACCATTATCGCTCTCATATTGCTAAGAGTTTTATTTTCTTCTCCACAAAGCGAGTAGGGAGGGAAGAGAAAGGAAAGCTACGTATATTAACATTATCATTCTCTTATTGCTGGCACTCAATGTTCTTTTTTCTCCTGCACAACGAATGAGGGAAAGGGAAAAAAACATGTATATTAACATTATTGTTCTCTTTTCGTATTCCCGACATTATATAAATACGAAAGGAAACAAAAAATATATTCATACTATTATTATTACTAGTATTGCTCGGATTTTTCTTTTCACAGAAGTAATGAAGGAAGACAAGAGAACTAATATTTGTGTTAGCATTATTACTTCTTTACTTTATTCTCCTAATCTCGGCATTAACATATTCATACTAACACAAACACAATTACTTTCTTTTATTGTTTCACATCAGCAAAACCAATGAAAGAAAAAGAAAGAAGGAAAACATTTGTACTAACATTATTACTCTTATTTGTTCTCATTTTTTTTTCTCGACATAGCATACTTGTATCCACTTAACATTATTTTAACAATCTATTATGTCTTTTCATCCTCAAAATTAGTAAATGGAAACTTAGTTATAGAAGAAAACACATTGAAATTATTACTCCATTAGGCTCCTTATTGTCTCTTCCTACATGCGTATTTATATAAACATTACCGTATTTTATCTTTTCTTTACCGTTGTACACAAAACCAACGAAGGAAAACATTGAAAAAGATTTCGCATAACATAGCTAATCTCTCAAATCTCACATAACATTACTAATCTCTCAAATCTCACATAACATTAATAATCCTCCTTGTGTTCACTTATTCTAGACACCAACTGGTTTATATAAAATTCAGGCCATTACTCACAGCTTTCTTTTTCCCATCGACAACATTGATAAAGTAAGACATAAAAACAAGAAGGAAACATTATGTACAGCCGGCTCTCTATTTGATGAAGCAGTTTTTATTCCTATTTTTTTAAAGAAAGCAAAATATCAACTTAATAGAAGATATACACGATAGTAGGTAAATATCACTGGCCAGAAGTCATGACGTGTAAATTAAATCTTCTCGTTTCTCAACCTCACTCCATTTTCTTTTGTTTTTTTTTATATGCATTCTTTTATATGAACTTTTATTTTTTTCATCAAGTTCACGTGTTTCTGAAATCGTATTTCTTTCCTTCTGATTTTTATTTTCTACTATTTTCTTTATGTTCTTTGTTTTACACCATCTTAATAAACGACACCTCGTTGTTATCTATTTATTTATTTATATATTCATCAACGCTATTCCCCTTCAATTCATCTTCTCCCAGCCACTAACCTCTGCCTTCCCTCCTTCCACAGGCGCTGCTGGCGGGACCTGAGGACGCTGCTGAGTATGGGGAGGACGTGATAGATCCCGGCAGTCGTGTCCTTCCTGACATGACTCTGGACAACCCGGGGGCTCACCTCTTTATTCTCACCACGACCAAGGTAAAGTGTGAAGTGATGCTCAAAATTTGCACTTACCTCTCTCTCTCTCTCTCTCTCTCTCTCTCTCTCTCTCTCTCTCTCTCTCTCTCTCTCATGTTTTTTTTTTTTATATATTTTTTTTTCTTCTTGTATGTGATTTTGTGGTGGTCGTGTTTTCGTCTCTCTCTCTCTCTCTCTCTCTCTCTCTCTCTCTCTCTCTCTCTCTCTCTCTCTCTCTCTCTCTCTCTCTCTCTCTCTCCACGACGTCATTGTCGTGAGTCTTCATTTGTGTTACACACACACACACACACACACACACACACACACACACACACACACACACACAGAGAGAGAGAGAGAGAGAGAGAGAGAGAGAGTGGTGATGTAGTGGTGCCGTGGTGATGTCAGGGACGCCACGCTGTACAGTGTGAAGCTCGGGGTGTATATTGGCCGTTCCTGTTATAACCCCTACTCCCCCACCATTTTTTTTTTTCTTCCTTTTTTCCTTTTTTTTTTTCCTCTCTGCTGGCACGGCGCGGGTGTCACAAACTGCTCCATAAACAGCGTGCTGGCCTCCCTCCCTCCAACCTGCACGGAATACGGACTGTCCACACACACACACACACACACACACACACACACACACACACACACACACACACACACACACACACACACACACACACACACACAGAGGGACCAATAAAGTGTTGCTATGGTACCCGTGGTGATGGTGGTGGTGGTGGTGGTGGTGGTAGTGGTAGTGGTCATTGGGACTATACAGAGCAATGTTCCTCCTCTTCAGCTTCTTCGTTTTCTTGTCTCTGTTCTTTTTTTTTTTTTTTTTTGGTGTGTGTGTGTGTGTGTGTGTGTGTGTGTGTGTGTGTGTGATGAATTTGGTGTTTTCTCCGTTCTTTTGTGTTGTGAGTGTGGTGGAAAGACGGTGTTGTGGTGGTGTACTGGTGGTGTCAGAAGGTCATGGTGAGGAATAGAGTTTTGTGGATTGGGATAGTGATGGTGGTGGTGGTGTTTGTGAGAAATTTGTAAGGGGTGATGTTGGTGAGTGGAGCTTTGTGGTGGTAATGTTTATAATGATAGTGGGTGGTGAGCTTTGTGAGTGAAGATTGTTGATGTGGGGAGTGGTGGTGGTGGTGGTGGTGAGACGCCAGTAAGATTTTATCAGGCAAACCAAACCTCGCCCAAGGGAAGAGGGATCTAAATGCTCTTACACATCCCTCCTCCTATCTCTTTCCATTACCATCATCCACTATTTTCCTCCTCCTCCTCCTCCTCCTCCTCCTCCTCCTCCTCCTCCTTCTCTTGCTCGCATGATAGCTTCGATAATTACGTGAATTTAAATTGCTCGTATTATAGAAAGACGAAAATAATTGTGAATGATGGCCAGACGGGAAGCCGCTCGTGTGTGTGTGTGTGTGTGTGTGTGTGTGTGTGTGTGTGTGTGTGTGTGGGGCTGCAGCGGGTCGAGTTAGACATGAGCGTATTGTTCTCTTATTTAGTATGATGTCCTGACCACCCCTGGGCTGCTACCTGCCTCTAGAGAGAGAGAGAGAGAGAGAGAGAGACCTGCTTCACACACACACACACACACACACACACACACACACACACACACACACACACACACACACACACACACACACACACACTTCATCTCCTTCTTTGCCTTGTATTTCGTGGTGCAAAGACCCGCCCTCATCTAGCCATTTGCTATTCCCTGTGTTGCTCGCGTGCACACTCGTATTTTACGCCGGATATGACGGCTGGAAAATAAGTACCGAGGCGCCGGAAAATAAGTAGCTTGAGAGGGAAACACTTGGTCCGCCTCCGCCTTTCTCTCCTCCTTCAGAAAACATTAATTCCTAACAGATCTGGGAGCGTCGGAGAGACGCGCCCCATCCATCATCGTTTTTTCCTTCTCTCTCTCTCTCTCCCTCTTTGTGCGCGTCACTTTGTGTATCTGGTGTGTAGAGCGGTAATGCTGGGCGGAGGGGCGGCAGGGAGGCAGGGCCGGCGGGAAGGCAGCTCCTGTCAGGCCCGGAGGCAGTCTGTCCAGGAGGTGGGGCGCCGCGCCTCTCTGCCCGGTTAGTAATGCACCGGCAAGGCGGTGGGAGGAGAAAGGCTAAGTGTTGTTTGAAGAGATACACACCAACGCAAGAAAAGGAAGCTCCATTTTCTTTTGAGTGAGGAGATTTTAATGTGAGGGTTTATGAAGCCGCTCCTCAGACCCTCTTGTGCGCTCAAAGGGTAAATTTTCCGGCCCGCTTTTCGTACCTGGAAGATGGCTTTGCGGTCCGCGCCCCGCTCTGCATCGCGCCGCCTCGTCAGGGCCGCGGCAAGCCAGGTAGGCGGAGGAACGGAAGCTGCCGTGTTTAAGTGGGTCACCAGGAAAGGTTGTGGAGGGATTTGGAGCAGGTGTGTGGCGGGCCCAGGTGCGCGGCGGCTCCTGCGGTCCTTCTGTGGAGGAGACCAGCTGGATATAAGCTGTGGATTACGCGGTCCTTTCCCCATCCTGGTCCTTCATCCCTCATGCCGCTGGTCAGCCGCTGAGACAAGACACGAAGAGGCGGACCACTGTGTGTGTTTGTGTGCGCTTAGTGACCAATCTTCCTTCGCCTTCCGCTGCTCATTTCTCCCCCCTTGCTGTTTTCTTTATAAAGCCCGTGCAGCTGTCTGGTCTTCCTTCTGCATCCTCAAAGCATGAGGCGCCCTCTCGTGTTCTTGTGTCTGCTGGCCAAGGCTCCCGTCCTTCTGACCCTCTAGCTTAATTTTTTTTTTCTTTTTTTCTCAGCGATATCCATTTCCATCACGTTTTTTTCTCATTTTTTTTTCTGGCGTGTGCGAGAGGAAGGAGAAAGTTTTCTTGCACCCATCGCTTTTAGTTCTTGTTTCATCCTCATCGCATCGTCTTTTTTTTCTAGTCATCTCTCCCTCTTGCTCCTCCTACTTCTCCAGTATCCCATGGGCTTGGTCGCTCCCACCGTCTCCGCGCCTCCCAGCCCTGGCCGCTCCTTATCAGCGTCCCACATCGGGCCCTCGTTTCACTCCTAGAATGTCAAGCTGCCCTGCGTGCTTGGGTCCGTCCAGCACCCGTCCATCCGTCCTGGCGTCAAAATTCCTCCATCGAATAATCTTTCTTGTTGACTCGGGAATTTCCATGCGTTGACTGACAGAGGGAGTGGATCGCCTCTAGTGGATCGTCCTCTTTATCCTCTCCTCCTCCTCTTCCTCCTCCTCTTGGTTTGTTTAGTCTGAAGAACCCCTGCCTGTGATCGCTGGCCGTGAGTGATTTGCGTCGTGCGTGGCGAGTCCTGGCGAAAGATCAAATCTCCAGACAAACAACAAGGAGAAGGAGGAGGATGGAGAGAAGGAAGAGGCGACGAAGGAAGAAGGTGGTGGAGGATGATGGAGAGTAGGGAAGAGAAGAAAAATAGGGAAAAGAAGAGAAGATATAGAACAATAGATACAAGGAAGAGGTGACGAAGGAAGAGGATGGTGGGTGGAGTAGGATGGAGAATAAGAAGAGAATGAAAATAGAAAAAAGAAAAGAAGATACAGGAGAATGGATACAAGGAAGAGGCGACGGAAGAAGAAAGAGGGAGATGGTGGTAAGGAGGAGGAGGAGGCGGAAGGGGAGGCCAAGGGTGTGCCGTGCCTTGTAGATTAACTTAGGACGGGCGAGAGGACACGGGCGGGACAAGAAGAGGTTAATTTTATTCAGCGTCTTTTTAGCAGCATAAGTGGGAAATCATGTCAGCAGGATGGAGCTTGGGCGAGGAGAAATTACTGGGGAGGGAAGGAGAGACGGGGCGGGGAGGAGGGAAGATAACAGAAGGAAGAAGAGACATAGGAGAAAGAGGAGGAGGAGAAGGAGGAGGAGGAAGATATTATCGTGAAAGTCTTGTCCTCTCCAGACCTCCCCGGGCCTCTGTTGTTTTAGCCTTGTTCCATCTCCTTGTGTCATCTCTCCCTTCTCTGTCTCACCCATCACCACTCACAACTCCTCCCTCTCCACCCTCCCCTAACACTCAGCCAGCGCCACCCAAAGCAAGTGACTGAGATCATTCCTTCTCGTCCTTTGAAATTGGCTGCTCCGATCTCGACCCCCTGACCCAATCTCTTAGCCTCGTTTAGTCCAGTGGCGTCTCGTGAACCCGTCAGTGTGTCCCTTCTGTCTTCCTCACGTCAGGACTGCAATGTATTTCTCTCTATCTCCTCGGGTCGTCATCAGTGTCGTCCCGGATTCTGTCTTGTGTTTGTTCCCTTCCTCTCAGTTGTACTAGTTCCTGATTCTCTCCTCTTCCTCTTCTTCTTCCTCTTCCTCCTACTTCCTCCTTCCTCCTTCATCCTTCCTCCTTCCTACACCACTTGTCTTGCTGTTTCTCTGTTGTCACTTGTTGCTTAGCGAGTGTTGGATGGTGTTAACATTTGCTGCTGAGAGAGAGAGAGAGAGAGAGAGAGAGAGAGAGAGAGAGAGAGAGAGAGAGAGAATAAAGCTCACACTCACATTTTTTTCTTTATGTGTAATGTTTTTTTTTTAAGAATGTTTAGTTCCAGACTGGTTTCCTGTCTCCTCCTCCTCCTCCTCCTCGTCTCCCTTCCTTCCTCAACAGGATTCAGAATTATTTACCTCAAAGTTTTGTCTTCTGTTCGTTTTGTTCAGTAAAAAGCAAAGTTGTGTTCCTTCGCTGAGAATTTTGAGCTTACAATGTTTTTATCCCTGAGCTGTAGCGGCGGCGTCGATGGCGGTGGCGGTGGTGGAGGCGGCGGTGGTAATGGTGGTGGTGGCGGTGGTGGCGGTGGTAGTGGTGGTGGTGGTGGTGGCGGTGTGCGTGCTGGCATGCAAACAAACTTACTAAATCAGCAAACTGTTTTATCTTGCATACCCAAATGTAGTCAGACAAGGGAAATTGGCCACGAGCCGAGGTAGGTAGACAGACAGACAGACATACAAAGAGAGAGATATAGACAGACACACAGAGAAACCAGTAAGGAACAGACAGACAGACAGGTGGACATGGTGATACAAAGCAAGATACGAAGGAAAATAAGACAAAGATAAAAAAAATAATTGCAGAAGTATCGTTTTTTTTCTTATCCAGTAAAAAATAGATGTGCAAATTGTACTTTGAAAATCACCATTCATCTCTATTATTATTATTATTATTAGTATTATTATTATTAGTAGTAGTATTAGTATTATTATTATTGTTATTATTATTATCATTGTTTTTATTTTTATTATTATTGTTATTATTATTATTATTATTATTATTATTATTGTTCTTGTTGTTGTTGCTGTTATTATCACTGCTACTACTATTACTACCTCTACGTCTACATCTACTTCGACTTCGACTTCGACTTGGACTTCGACTACAACTACTACTACTACTACTACTACTACTACTACTACTGCTGCTGCTGCTGATGCTGATGCTGCTGCTGCTACCACCACCACCACCACCACCACCACCACCACCACCACCACCACTTCCACTACTAACGGAGAATAAAAGACATCACATATCAAAACCACTCCTTCGTCAGAACAACCTACCTTCGTCAGAATATTTCACACCGTGTCTTTCTTCCTATCAAAATCCTGCTTTCTTCTGAATCCTTCGCGTCCCAAACCCGCAGTTAAGGATCCTGCTATTTCTAAAGGATACTCAAGTTCCTGCCGCAGCCACGTCCTTGTAATTTTAAGGATATTTAAGGTACTCTTCCTGCAGGTGACGTTGAGTGGCGCCTGCGTGTGTTATCCCTCTTCTTGGTGACTTGAGAGTGCCGCCAAATTAACTTTAAAATATTTTTGCTGAAGATATACATACTCTCTCTCTCTCTCTCTCTCTCTCTCTCTCTCTCTCTCTCTCTCTCTCTCTCTCTCTCTCTCTCTCTCTCTCTCTCTCTCTCTCTCTCTCTCTCGTTCTTTATTCAGTCTTCGTTTTAGTCTCCCCACATTTGTTTTTTTTTACGTTCTTTTGTTTTGTTGTTTCCAGTGTTTTTAAAAGTATTTCTGGTGTTATTTTTGTTCATATTTTTTTTTATGTTTGTGTGTGTGTGTGTGTGTGTGTGTGTGTGTGTGTGTGTGTGTGTGTGTGTGTGTGTCTTTTCTCCTCCTCTTTCTCCTTCTCTCGTTTAAAAAAAAATTGAGAGAGAGAGAGAGAGAGAGAGAGAGAGAGAGAGAGAGAGAGAGAGCATAGTCGAGTGTTTTGTTATGAAGATACTTGAGAGGTGGCGAGAGAGAGATGCGGCAGTCTCTCTCTCTCTCTCTCTCTCTCTCTCTCTCTCTTTGTGGCACCTTACTGTACCTCATCACCTTTCACTCACGTCCCTTCTCTTCAAGCCTTTGACCCACGCCCCTCTCACGCCCTTATGCCACTCCCCCCCACCTACGCCTCTCCCTCACGCCCTTCCATCACGGCCATAATCCACCACGCACACCTTCATCGCGCCCACACCTTCCTCGCGCCTGCCTTGCACGCCCACGCCCTGTCATCACGTTTTCTGTTGGACGTTCACCTTAAGCCCACAAAGAAAACGGTAATCTCTGAATCGTGGTTGTAAAGGTTGTAATGTGTGATGGTGATTGAAATGTGTAGTAAGGTAATGGTTTTATTTGTGGTGAGAATAGTTTTTTTTTTACATTTTTTTTCTCGATATTTTATTTGTTTTCAGTAGAAATTATTTATCTTTTTTTTTATTTAATTTTAAGATATGATTATAGAGGCAAGTTGTGAGGAGTAATATAGTAGCAATGTGGCGCAGGTTAGAGGACGCTGTATGAATAAGTTAAGTTAGGTGAGGTCAGGTCAGGTTAGCAATTTTTTTTTTCTATTGATTTTCGATTGTTAAGAATAAGTTGAGTAAGAGTAAGCAAACTGACGAGGATTGGGTTAAGTTAGGTTAAGTTAAATTTAGGTTTGTCAGAATCATGAGAGGTAGTAAATAAAAGTAAGCATCGGTGTGGCGCAGGCTGGTTGGTGTTGTTAGGTTAGGTTAGGTTCGGTTACGTTAGTTAAGTTTGGCTAAGTTGTTAATGATTATGAGAATTAATAAGATAAGAGTCAGCATCACTGGAGTTAGCTGTTCGGTGCTACTGGATGAGGTTAGATTTGTAATAGTAACGATAAGAGTCACCAGAATAAGAGTAGAGGGATCAGTGTGGCTTATGCTGGTGGGTGCCGTCACTGTTGGGCGTCCATGACCACAATCTGGCCGCAATCCCGTAGTTTCCCTGGAGGCTGCACGGCGCTACTCCTCGCCCGATGATTGATAAACGAGAGACAGTTTTCCGAGTGGGCAGGCGAGTTGATTGATTGAGGGTTGACAGCTTATGGACTGTGGACACACGGTCGGAATATTGGCAGTAATGGCCCGCTTTTTGTGTGTAGGCGCCCTGGGCATCGGGATAGAGGGGCGGGAGGAGTAGAGATGGAGGAAGGTGTGGTTGGTAGGTGGTGTTCGGATGAGGTGGTGTGGTGGGCTGGTCCCTGGTTATTATGGGAAGTGGGCAGGATGTTGTGGGTATGGATAGCTACGGGCGGGTATGGGTGGGTATGCGTGGGTATGGGAAGCCCTAGAGGGTAGATAGGTAAGGCAGTGATGGAAGGTATGTATGTGTGTTTGTAGATAGGTAAGGAAGGAAGATTATGCTTGGAAATGTAGTGGGATGGAGGGGAGAAATTGCGAGGAGGAGGTCGAGGTAAGCTTCTAATGATGTGCTTTGCTGGGGGAGAAGTTAAAGCCCAAAGGAACCTCAAAGCAAAGTTAGAGGAAACCCAAATACGGAGGAAGCTCAGAGGAAGCCCAAAGGAAGCCCAGAGTTCCATTCATTAATAACTGGTGCCTATAGTGGTGGTGGTGGTGGTGGTGGTCGAGAGGGATAATTGCTTCTTCGATGCCGTTACTGCCCGTGTGTGTGTGTGTGTGTGTGTGTGTGTGTGTGTGTGTGTGTGTGTGTGTGTGTGTGTGTGTGTGTTCCCTCCTCCCTGCGGCGTGGTAGCAAAATCCATAAAATATTAGCTTATGGTTGTTGGTTGACAGATCCCTTCTACTCCAGCCTCGTCTTGCCGTTTATAGTTAATATCACGTTTCTCTCTCTCTCTCTCTCTCTCTCTCTCTCTCTCTCTCTCTCTCTCTCTCTCTCTCTCTCTCTCGAAGGATGCTCCCCGCCTTTCGTGTCCCCGCTTCATCCTTCGTGCGTTCCCTTGCTGTGGACCGAGCGTACCATTTCAAGAGGTTGTCGCCGCCACAATGAAGGCGGAGTGCCGAGCCGCCGCGATTTGTCAGATGGGAGAGAATGGTACGGGCAGTAATTATCCGGGCATTGATGGATCCTAAAGAACTTCCCCCGTGAATACATCAACATTTTTTTTCCACACCGAGGCGAGGGAAGAGCGCGGCGACAAAAGACGGCTGTAAAAAAGGGACTCAGGATTCAGTAAGTCACCTCGACACAAAGACAACATTGTGCCAGTCGCGCCCGGGGAAGAATAGTCCATGATGAGGAGACTGACTACGGCTAGGGAGACTGACTGACTGACTGGCAGGGAGGGGCGAGGGGCGGACAGGACCTGGGACTGGGACAGGAGCCTTTAGGGGACTTAGCATTGGGGACAAGCACTAAAGGAGGAGTGAGAGAGGAGGACTGTGGCAGTGAATGAAGACTAGACACTTGATGGGACAGAGACGAGGGGCGTGACGGGCTCCTGAACGAAGCCCGGAGAGTGAGACGTGGCGTGTAAGTTTATTTACGGCACCATTTCCCTTGTCCTATTCCCTCCTGCACGCCCGTACCCTCAGAGAACCGTCAGGGCGGCGAGGAGATTCCAGCACCGTCAGGAGGAGGAGGAGGAGAGGGAGTCAGAAGGTATACAGACACCTCCCTGCGCAACTTTTCCTGTTAGACGCCAAGCTAAGCCGATTTTTGTGAGCCCCTTTTGTTCGTCCTCACGCTGCGGGGATTCTCTCGACGCTTCCGACAAGTAAGAGAGGATTTAAAAATGTTAATTAGCCACCATCCTCCCGCCCTCCTCCCGCCCATCACTTGAATACACCCACGGCACGCCCGCCCGCCCATTCTTCCCTCATATAGATAGAGTACGAATGAAAGACGAAGAGAAAGACAAAGAGAGACAGGAAATAAGGGGAGCTGAGACAAAGAGGAGCAAGGAAACAAGGGGAGGTGAAGTGGAAAGAGGTTTTGGAGTATAAGTGAGGGAGTAAGAGGGGACAGGAGTAATAGGAGAGAGTCGAGGTGGTGAGTGTGGCGGTGTTGCGGCCAAGGGTAAGGGGAGACCGAGGCGAGAGGTGGTGCAGGTCAGAATCGAGAGGAGAAAGTTTGAGGGGAAGAGGACGCCGCGGGAGGGGGAAAAATTAAACGACTGGAGGGGAAAAACAACAACAAAATGCCAGAAAGTGTGTGTGCGGGAGTGTCTGGATGTGTGTGTGTGTGTGTGTGTGTGTGTGTGTGTGTGTGTGTGTGTGTGTGTGTGTGTGTGTGTGTGTGTCTTAAGAGAGGAAAAATTTTAAACGCACAACATAAACACAACTTAAAATAATTACACGAGAAATTGATTAACAAGATTAAAATTGTAGCTTAACATCCTGCTGTCCTTCATATACTACTTGAAGCTACTCTGAGAAGACTCCATCCTCCTCCTCCTCCTCCTCTTCCTCTTCCTCCTCTTCTTCTGTGTAGCAGCATCATTTAACACCAAAGCCTTCTCGTCTCGTTCTTTTAATGTGGTTGTTTAGACAGAGAGAGAGAGAGAGAGAGAGAGAGAGAGAGAGAGAGAGAGAGAGAGCGGTAACACACTAGTCCCCGATGACCTAAGACTACTGAAAAAAAAGGGAGAAAGGAAAGAAAAAACATTAAGACATTCTCTTAATATATATTCTCTCTCTCTCTCTCTCTCTCTCTCTCTCTCTCTCTCTCTCTCTCTCTCTCTCTCTCTCTCTCTCTCTCTCTCTCTCTCTCTCTCTCTCTCTCTCTCTCTCTCTCTCTCTCTCTCTCTCTCTCTCTCTCTCTCTCTCTCTCTCTCTCTCTCTCTCTCTCTCTCTCTTGCCCATTTTTGCTGGCCATTTTTTCCCTTCTCTTTTCGCTCCGTTTTTTCCTTCCTTTCCCGTCCAATTTTCCTCATGAATGGGCGGCAAGACAGTGCTGGGCCGCCGCTGCTCATGTCCATCAGGCTTTTTTTTCCTCTTTTCTTCCTTTCCTTCCTCTCCTGTCTCTTCCACACCCTCCTCTCCCTCTTTCCCTTCCTCCCTCCCTCTCTTCCTGTCTTTCATGCCTAGCTCCGTGATCTTCATTTCTTGACAGGAGGAAAGAGGCTGTGCGGAAACCAGGGAGAGAGGAAGTGGGAAAGAGAGAGGCAGGGAGTGTGAGTGAGAGGGACAGGGAGGGGCTGCGTCTGTTCTTGTGCTGTGTAGGGAAGAAAAAGAAGGAGGGAGAGAAGGAAGCCAGGAAGGAAGGCGTGTCTGGTTCTCTCTGCTGGTAACAATGATGCTTCGTTTCAAAGGAATTACAGTTCTTAGGATTTTTTTTTTCTTCTCCTTAAAGTGATTTGTTCCCGTTTTTTTGTGGGCGTGCGGCTGACAGGAATATCACTTTATTTGATTCATTTGTCTTTTCTTTCTCTGGAGTCCGGAACGTGACGGAACGATTCGATTAAGTCCGCGTGGTGAGCAAAAAAAGCGAGGAGGAAAAGTAACGTTTTTTATGTCCTTTTCTAAAACCCAGGACTGATGGATGTTTTCTTAAAGGGATTAGAAAAATTTTGCATGTTTTTACTTCGTTTGTGTGTGTGTGTGTGTGTGTGTGTGTGTGTGTGTGTGTGTGTGTGTGTGTGTGTGTGTGTGTGTGTGTGTGTGTGTGTGTGCGTGTGGTCGGAAGAAGACAAGAGAGGAGAGGATGTGTTTTCGAAAAAGGAATTGGGGAGTAAAAGTTTCACCGCAGGAAGACGAAAGAAAAAGAAGGTCTGTTTTCTGAAAGGCATTAAGGAGAGTAGAGAAAGTTTTCATACATGAAGAGGAATTGTTTTTCTTAAAGAATTCAGGATTATTTTTTGCCCTTTTTAATTCCGAGAAGACTAATTGTTTTTCTGGAAGGAGTTGAAGAGGATTTTTTCTGTTTTTCCGAAGAGAGACTTGAGAGTAACAGTGACGAGGTGGACGAGACTGAGGGAAACGTAAAAGTGGTGACGTTGAGGTTAGAGGTAGCAAAGGTGATGTGGACGGGGAAGAGATGGTAATAGAGGTGAGATGCGGATGTTAAAAGTCAAAACTCACCCTTAGCTGTGCACCACAGGCCGCCCATGCACCGCCAAGTGACCTGCACCCATCCACTACCTTTCCTCCCCCTCCCCCTTGATCGTCCAGCGTGTGTTCCCGGGAGGCAGCAAATATTTGGGTTTTCACTCCACTCCAAGACGCTGCTCCGGGTTTGTGTCCACACGTTGCGGCGGTTAGGGGCTGCAGGGAGGAGGTCTGATGGGGCATGGCGAGGGCTGATGCTGGTGGAAACCTCTTGAAGCTGTTGGAAGTAGGTTTTTGTGGTTTATGGTGGCTAGTGGGGCTGAGATAAAGGTAGGATAGTACTGGTTGTTGTGGGGGTTTCAAGATGACCGATACAGAAGTTTGGTGAGGGCTTGAGGGGTAGAGACAGGACAGTACTGGGTGTAGGGCTGAGAGGAGGCCCGGTACTGGGCTCTGGTTGGGTCTTGAGTGGGCAGAAATAGGACAGTACTGGGTGTGGGGCTGAAGGTGTGAAGGAATGGGAGTTGGTAGGAACATCACGTAGGGAAGAGTAGAGGTAAGGGAGAGGTGGAGAAGGTGGGGGAGTGTTTAGGGCGGTGGCTGTGTGTTTGTGAGGGGAGAGGGGGAGAGGACTGGATCTCACCTGGACACAACTTCGCTTCTCTTCTTTCACCTTGCCTCACCTGCCATGGAGACGCCCCACCGCATCTCCCTGTTCCCCTTCCTCCCCTCACAGCCAGGTGTTTGTGGAGGGTAGGGTAGGGGAGGGAGAGGGTAGGGGATAAAAGGACACGAAAAGTGGAAGTGAAAGAAGAGAGGGAGAGACAGAGAACGATGTAGAATGTTGGTTTGTGTGAAAGGAGGATGAGATGTGGTCGTGATGAAAGAGGAGGAGGAGGAGGGAGGAGGAAGGAAGGAAGGAAGGAGGAATGAAAAGTGGCTGGACCGGAAAGAGATATGACGAAGACCATCACCTCTTCACCTCTTACTCCCCATCTCCCCACCCCTCACCTTGACCCTCCCCGCATCTATCCCTATCCCCACCCCCACCACCACCACCAGCAGGGGTCAGGGCCTAACGATGACCATTACCACGGTTGCCGCCACTCTCAGGCAACCCACAGAATGGGCGCCACTTCCACTCCCCTACATCCCCTTCATTCCTCCCCTTCCTCTTTGCTTTCATCTCTCCTTCCTATTCTCTCGCTTTTCCCAATTTGCTTTGTTTTTCTGCCTTATTCTATTTTTTTCTCTATTTTTTTTCTTGCTTATTCTATTTTTTTCCTCTATTTTTTTTATTTTCTCTTTTTTTTCTGGCTTATTCTGGTTTTTACTGATATTTTTTTCCTTGCTTTTTAATTTCTTTCTCCTATATTTTATTTTTTCATATTTTCTTCATTTCTCCTCTTCTTTACTAACTCGCCCTTTGCACTTCTACTTTTTTATCTCTCTTCCTTCATTTGTTAATGCACTTCTTCCCCTCTTTACTAATCTACCCTCATTTTCCTCTCACTCCTTATCCCTTTCTCCTCTTTCTTCCCCTCTAATTTCCCACACACTGCACTAACCTCTCGCTTTCCCTCCTTTCTCTCACTCTTACTCTTCCGACTCGGTTCTCCTTCCCATTTGTTCACGTATCACCCCATCCCTCTCACTTCTCCCTCTCTTTTTCTTTCCTCTCCCTTTCGCAGTTCGACGCGTTTCCTCCACCCCCTGTTTGTTGAGGAAAATATCTGGGGGTGAATCTTTCCCTCCTTCCTTATGCCTCGCTGGTTTCCTTTGGCCGGGCTGACGAAGGAGGCGACGAAGAAGGAGACAGTGACACAGAAGGAGGGAAGAAAGGAGGGTAGGAAAGAGAGAAAAGTAAGGGACACATTATTTCTGATATACTCTACAATAGAAGGGAAGGAGGAATGAAAACAAAAGGGAAAAGGAAGGAGTGGTGTAGAGAAGAAGGAAATAAGGAGGGAAGGAAGGAGGGGAAAGTAAGAGAGACATTATTTCTGATATACTTTACAATAGAACGGAAGAAGGAAGAAAACAAAAGGAAGAAGGAAGGAATGGTGTAGGGAAGTAGGAAAATAATGGAAAGGAAGAATTAACTGGTGAAGGGGAAATAAAGGAAGATCTTAATTGAAGGAAGAAGAAAAAAGTGGATGAAGAAAAGGAAAAAATAAAAGTATAGGATGTGAAGAAGGTACGTAGAGAAATTAATGAGATTTAGAAGCGTATAGTAAAAAAAAGAAGTGGGAGAGTTATAAAAAAGGAAGAGAAACAAGAATAAGTGAGATAAGGAAAGTTGGATGAAGAAAATTATAAAGAGACGGAAATAGAAAAAAGGAGAATGAAGAAAAAAAATTTGGTCTAGAGGAGAAATGAATGAAAGAGAAAAAAGAATGAAGGAATGTAGGGAAGGTTAGACATAAGGAGGGACGGAAAGGGAGACACTAGGAGGGAGGGAGGGAGGGAGCCTGTCTCGTTATGGTTTGTGAGCAGTAACTAGGACTAAAGAGCAGGTGTTTCTAAGGGTGATATAACTTCTCTCCCTCTCTCCATTGCCTCCTCTTCTCTCCTTCCTCTCCTCTTGAACCCCTCCTGTTCCCTTCTCATCCTTCTCTTCTCTACCAACATTCACTCTCACCTTTCTTTCTTCTCCCTTGTCTTCTGCTTTTCTTCTTTTCTTTTCTCTTTTCTTTTCTTCTCTTTTTTCTTCTTTTCTTCTATTATATTCGTACTGTTGATAATTTAAAGGAGAAGGAAAAACAGTTCGTAGATGACCTGGTAATTTGTGTGTGTGTGTGTGTGTGTGTGTGTGTGTGTGTGTGTGTGTGTGTGTGTGTGTGTATGCAGGGTGACAGTGAATAATGGAGACACACGGACAGAGAGAGGAATGTTTATGCTTGATTTGAATAATGTAAAAAATAGTTAGTTTTATATTCTTGTTTGACTGTTGCTTTTTTTATCCTCCTCTTCCTTTTCGTCTTCCTCTTCCTCCTGTTCTTCTTCCTAATGTTCCTCTGCGTCTTCCATTTCTTCTTTAATTCTTTCTCATCCTCGTCCACAAAAGGATGCTCAGGACAATCCATTTCTCCTCCTCCTCCTCCTCCTCCTCCTCCTCCTCCTCCTCCTCTTCCAGAAAAGGATGCGCAGGACAGGTGGCTGGGAGCAGGGTCACCTCCTCCTCCTCCTCCTCCTCCTCCTCCTCCTCTTCCTCCTCCTCCACCTTAACATGCATGATATGATGATTTTATTCAATTAATGCAGAGGCAATTATGAAGACGCAGCCGTGTGTTCCTCGGCGGCGCCTGCTTGTAACGAATTACTTGTTTTAATGCTTCCCTCTTTCCTCCTACCTGTTCTTCCCTCCCTCCTTCTCTCCCTCCCTCCTACTTCCTCCCTCCCTCCCCCCCGCGACATGATAGTTTATTATTAAGTAACCTACCTTCTTCCTTCCCATGTTGTGTTGTCTCTCTCTCTCTCTCTCTCTCTCTCTCTCT
>NC_059273.1:12818437-12825937 GCF_017591435.1 Portunus trituberculatus
CTCCTCTTATTCCTCCTCCTGGCCAGGCTTATGAAGGACTTAACTCTCTTGATGAAGTGAGATGGCTACTGACCTTGAAGTGTGCGCTCCCGTCCATCTCTCGGCTGCCTATTAAGGAGACGGGAGCAGGAGAGCAGCGGCAGACTGTCTTGTGGATGCGCGGGTCGTGACTCCTGGCAGGCCGAGGGAAGGGAAGGGAGTATAAAAGGAGTAAGGAAAGATAACAACAGGTTAGTTGAACTGAAATATGAAGAAATATAAAGAAAGGGCAAAGGAAGTGAGGAAAAAAGGAGAGAAGGGAGTAAAGAGGAGTAAGGAATAGGTTAATGGGAGGGAAAGATGAGGAAATGTAAAGAGAAAGGGTAGGGAGGTGAAGAAAAACTGAAGTGTAAAAACATGGAAGAATAAGAGAGATAAGAAAAAGTAGGAGTAAGATAATGTCAAAAAGAAAGGGGAAAAGATAGAGTAAATCTAAAGTAAAGGAATAAACAGAAGTGTAAAAGTCTAACGAAAGGGAGGAATAGGATAGCATGAGAGGAACAAAAGGAACAGAGGAGAGAAAAAAAAAACCTGATAATGAATAGAAAGGGAAAACGTAAAAATATGATAAAATCGTTAAATAAAAGGAAGTGAATAGAAGGTAAGTTGTAAAAGGAATTGAATATGGAATAGAGAGACAAGAAAAGTAGAAAAAAATTAAAAAGAAAAGGAAGGGAGAGGGAAAGGGAGAAGAGGGAGAGGACAGAGAGGAGTAGAGGTGTAAGGGAGGGAAGGAGTAGAAGGGTAAGAGAGAGGTTGGAGAGGGGAGAGAGGAGTAGAGGTGTTGCTGATGGGAGAGGACCAGGGAGAGGAGGGAAAGCAGCGGTGCGTGCCTACCTCTCTTTCCTCCGCCTCGCCTCATTGCGCTCCTCCTCATCTCCCTTTTCCGGCTCCATCGGCTGACAGGGGAGGTGTGGGTGTGTTCATTTGCCCTCCGCCAACTCCTCCTCCTCCTCCTCCTCCTCCTCCTCCTCCTCCTCCTCCTCCTCCTCCTCCTCCTCCTCCTCCTCCTCCTCCCCCCCCCGTTGCCTTCACTCTGTTCTTCCATCTTGTATTTTGCCTTCATTTTTCCTCCTCTTCCTTCTTTTCTTGCTTCATTACAGCCCTCCTCCTCCTCCTCCTACTACGTATTCCTTCATTTCCTCCTCCTCCTTTGTTATCTCGCTTTCATACCTTCCTCCTCTCTATTCCTTAATTTCCTCCTTGCTTCTCCTCCATCCCTCTCCTACATCACCTTCAACATTCCTCCTATCATTTCCTCCTCCTCCTCTCCTTCCATCCCTCTCACAAGTTACCTGCTGCTTTCCATCCCTCCTCTCTCTCCTCCTCTCTCCCAGTCCCTCCGCGCCTTCTCTGTCGGCTCAAAGGTAAGCTGATACTCCGAAAGGCTGTTCTTGCAGTCAGTAAGTCGAGGAAAAGCATGTTAAGTGGAGGAGGAGGCGAGCTGGCGTTTTGAATGGAAGGCTGGTGGCAGTGGCGGTGGTGGTAGTGCTGGTGGTGGTGGTGGTGGTGGTGGTGGTGGTGGTGGTGGTGTTAGTAGTGCTCTCTCTCGTCTCCTTAAGTAATCCCCATGTGTGTGTGTGTGTGTGTGTGTGTGTGTGTGTGTGTGTGTGTTAACCAAGTCTTCCCAAGCCTTACTCCAGCTGTGTGTTGATTTATACAAGACACTTCCTTGCTACCACTTCTTCTCCTTCCTCCTTCTCGTCCTCCTCCTCCTCTTCTTCCACCCAGGAAAAAGAACCCAGACCCTCAGTAATCCACTCCCAGCTGAAGTGGATAATAATGTCGCGGGTTAGAGACAAGAAGCACCGCTGGTGTCAGGTGGATGAGAAGACGTAATGATGTTTGTGGAAGTGTGGAGGAGGTGGAGGACGTGTAATGGGGGAAGATGAACCGGGAAGGATGGTTGAAGTGGAAGGAGAGTTTTTTGGAGTGATTGGATGTGGATGAGAGATGCGGAGCTTAGGATGGATGAGGAGTGGTGGGTTGTGTGGATGTAGGTGGAAGCAGCAGCCATTTTCAGGTCTCATCTCATTGCAGAGTTAGTGCAATTGCTTTTCTGATTTTTTTTTCATTTTTTTTTCTTTGGTCTTACTTCTTGGTTTTCGTCTTTCTCACTAGTTTTCATCGTGTTTTCTTTCTTCTTTGTTGTTCCTTTTAGTTTTGCCCTTTATTCTCAGTTTTTTTTATTTCATTCTTATTCTCCTATCCTATATATCATTTTCTTATCTGAATATGTAACTACTATCTTCCTATTTACTTTATCTTGTTTTCTGTCTCCACTAGTTATTTTATGTTTTCTTTTCTCATTATACTCTTCCTTTTATTTTCATCCTTTAGATCAGGTTTATTCCATTCTTATTTTCATTTCCTATCTTGTTTTATCTAAACTTGTAACTTAATCCATGCTTTCCTTCCTTCATACCATTCATCCATATCTTTTCCTGTCTTCACCTCCATAGCTACGCATCCCCGAACACACCCTCACCTCTCTCATCCTCTCTTTCTTGTCTCTTCACACCGCTCTACATCTCCACCAACCTTTACCTTTCACTCTACTCCCCGTTTTCCTCTTTCCTGAATGTATGTCGTACCTCTCATCGCTTCTCAACCTTTCTACGTCTTTTTCCCTTACCTTTCTTCCTCCTTTTTTTCTCCTTGCCCCTTTTTGTTTTTTCCTTATTTTATCTCATGTACCGAAGATACTCCCAGAACACAGGAAGCCAATCGTTACTCGTTCTTTCCTACAATCCCCCGCTTTTGTTGCTCTCTAGTTGAATATCTCCAGAATTCCAAGAGCAAGGAGGGAAAAGGAGAGAAGGAATGACGTGAGTAGTGTGCTTGGTAAGAATTGGGTGGAGATTAGGTGAGGTGCGAGCTCTGAGACAGGTGAGTGAGGCAGGTGAGGAACGTGAGAAGGAGGGAAGGTAAAGGAGGAACATGACTCGGGAGGAGGGCAAGAAGAGGAAGAGGAGGAGGTAGTGTAGTGGTGGTGGTGGAGAGAAAAATCCTCAGTGTTGCTGAAAAATGGGAGAGAAGGAGGGAGAGAGGAGGAATATTTAACTAACAGCGGGATGAGAGTAGAGAAAAAAAAGAAATGAGAAGGAACATGTAGAGAGAGAAAGAGAGAGAGAGAGAGAGAGAGAGAGAGAGAGAGAGAGAGAGAGAGAGAGAGAGAGAGAGAGAGAGAGAGAGAGAGAGGCCCCATGTTGAAGGCTCAGACTGGATTAGTATCTGTTTATCTTCACCTTCTGCGGCGCCTCCCGTGTTATGCTCGGGGCTGCGGAGATAAATGGGTCAGAAGGCGGAGGGAGGCACGTCCAGGTGGTGAGGCGAGGCTGGGAGAGTGAAGGAATGAGGGGAAGGAAATTTAGGAGAGGGAAGAGGAGGAGAAGGAGGGGGAGGAGGAAACATGTCAAGGTCGATCCAGAGTTTGTCTTTAAGGTGCCTGTGTGTGTGTGTGTGTGTGTGTGGGAAGCAGAAGGGAGAAAACACAGGCAAAAGCACTTTCCCTCATTGGCAAGAAGCTCAAGTATATCTCTGCCACACACTCCCATCTCCTCCCCTCTTCCTTCCCCTCAAAAAAAAAGGAAAAAAAAAACTCCTGATAATCCCACGACGAAACACCCTTGAAAATTTACGAGCATATCACAAACTTTACCCTGAAACCAAAAAAATGACACAAGAAGCAAAGACCCAACCAAGAAAAAGAGACAAACTTAATAATTCTCGCCCCCTTAAACTTCAAAAAACAAAAAAAGTATCCAGAAAATTCAGAAATAAACGGGTGCTTTATTTTCCGTGTTTGTAAAGCTTATAAACCTTTTTCGGTCCTTTTTACTAATCACTTGTGTGTATAATCATGTCCCTCGTTAGGGCGGCGCTGCGGTTGAATGGGTGAGGGGAGAAGAGGGGAAGAGGGGAGGAGGTGTATGTATTTCTATGGGAAAGCGAGGGGAGAGGAGATGAGAGGTTGAAAGGGTTAAAGAGGGGAAAAGGAAAAGAGGAAGGGAGGAGGGTTGGATTCAAGGGAGGTATGTTAACGAAATAGGGAGGAAAGGATAGGGTGAAGGAGACAAGAAGGGAGATGAGGTGAGGTGGAGGGAGGAGGTGGAGCTATGTGGAGGAGGTTTGCGGGTTATAAGTGGAGGTGTGAGACGATTCTAGCTAGGAATGTATAAGTGATGCTTTTAATAGTGATAGTTCGACAATAATAGTAGACCATATTTTAATGCCCCATAAGAAAAATATAATGACTATAATAAAAACGATGGTAAAGATAACAACAACAACAACAACAATGATGATGAAACTAACCACAAAAAACACTATCAATGAATCACAAAACAAAACAATCCTCGATAAAAAGACAAATTATTTTCTCACCTTCCCTTCCATTCCCTTCCTTCTCTCTCCCCCTCCCTTCCCCTCGCTTACCCTCTCTTCCCTTCCTTCCTTCCTTTCCCTTCCCTCCCAGCCTCCCTCTCCTTTCCCTTCCTTCCCTTCCTTCACTTCCGTCCCTTGCCTTCCCCTCTCTTCCCCTCCATTCCCATCCTTCTTCTCCCTTCCTTGCCTTCCCTTCCCTTCCCTTCCCTTCCCTTCCTACCCTTCCATTCCTTCCTTATTCCTATTCACTGCTGTAAGCTTTCCCATGGTGACAGGAATGAAGGGAGAGTAGGAAGAGGAGGGTGAGAGAGAGGGAGAGGGAGAGTGGCACCACCAGGGTTCCTCACGTAACTCTCAGTCTTAGGGAGATAAGATAAGACTGTCTGCACAATTAGATCAGAAACCCTCCGTGGCCGCTGGTGGGAGAGAAGGGAGAGTGAGAGAGACTATGGGAGAGAGGGAGAGGGGAGAGAGAGTGTCGGTCTGGGATGAGGGAGGGAACGATGAAGTTAGAAATAGACGAAGATATAGAAAGACAGAGAGAGAGAGAGAGAGAGAGAGAGAGAGAGAAGCATGGTTGGAAGTAAAGGAAGATATGGGTGGAGAAGGAGCATGAGGAGAAGGGAAAGGAGGAAGTGCAAGTGATAGAGAGAGAGAGAGAGAGAGAGAGAGAGAGAGAGAGAGAGAGAGAGAGAGAGAGAGAGAGAAGCATAGTTGGAAATAGAGGAAGATATGGGAGGAGAGAGAAGATGAGAAGGAGAAGTGGAAGAGAGAGAGAGAGAGAGAGAGAGAGAGAGAGAGAGAGAGAGAGACATAAAAGATAGTGCCTGAGGATTTTGTGAGGCTGGATCATGTCGGAGGAGAGACGGAGGAATGAATGTAGCGGATGAGGAAAGGAGGCGATACAGGAGAGGAAGGAAGAAACTTAAGGAAGATAAAGAAGGGAGAGAGAGAGAGAGAGAGAGAGAGAGAGAGAGAGAGAGAGAGAGAGAGAGAGAGAGAGAGAGAGAGAGAGAGAGAGAGACGGGATTACCTTCACTTTGTCATTCTCTCACCTTGTCAAAAAAATATGAAATAACTACGTCTCACGGAGGAGGAGGAGGAGGAGGAGGAGGAGGAGGAGGAGGAGGAGGAGGAGGAGGAGTTTGTTTCTCAATAGAAGGAAAAATCATGATTACACTCAACGTTACACCTTCTCCTGCGCCAAGTAAATGTTTGTTTGTTGCTGCTGCTGCTACCGAGGAGGCGCCGGAAAGACTCTAGCAAGGTGGAGGAGGAGGAGGTGGAGGAATACAAAGGAGTACGAAATAAGGAACAGAGGAGAGGAGGAGGAGAAGAAGAAGAAGAAGAAGAAGAAGAAGAAGAAGAAGAAGAAGAAGAAGAAGAAGAAGAAGGTCCCCCTTGCCACTTTAGTTATCTTGTTAATGTAGTCTGCAGTGTGTCATATGTGGTGGATGTATCGAAGAAGTGTCATAACAAACACACACACACACACACACACACACACACACACACACACACACACACACACACACACACACACTGTAGAGTAGAAAGAGTGGTTTGTACAGATGTGCTTGAGTTAGGTTAGGATAGATTAGATTAAGTGAAGTGTGTATCTCCCATCCTTTTCTCATCTCCTGTCTCTATTCCTATCCATCATATCGCTCCTGTTTCTCTTCTTTCTCTCTTCCCCTCCCGTATCTTCAATATTCTTCCGATCCTTACCATTCATAATGATTCCTTCCTGTGTTTCAGTCTTCTTTTGTCTCCCACTTTCACGTCTTTGCCTTCCTTTCCTTGTCTTCTCTTCCACTTCCACTCCAGCTTCCACTCGTTATATTCCTGTTTTTGTCGCTTTTCCTTTATCTCTCTTTCTTAATGTCCTTGTCTTCCTATCCATTTCCTCTCCTTGCTCTCTTTTCCTTGCGTCTTCTTGCACTCCCCTCTTTTGTTCCTTTCCTCTGTCTCCAACTTCTCCTTGCCTTCCTTTCCTTGCCTCTTCATCCACTCCCTTCTTTTTGTCCCCATTCCTACATCTCCAACTTCATCTCCTTTGCCTTCTTTTCTTCCTTCTCTTCCACTTCCATTGCCTCTTCTTCCACTTTCAATTCCTTCTTTTGTTTTGTTTCCTTTCCTTTATTTCCAATTTCCTCTCCTTGCCTTTATTTCCTTGCCTCCTTTTCCTCTTCCACTCTCTTCCACTCACTCCGCCGCGTGTAGGATGGATCAGACGCGGACATCGGCGGTGCTAGCTATCTGAGGTGCATTAGGCGGCCCTCTTGTTCGATGGTATCACGAGAGGCGGGGTAGGACGGCGCCTCACTCTAATGACTTGTGTGAGGCTCCGGCACGCACGCACCTGCCGCACATTCCTCCCCCAGCTTTCCTTCTATCTAGCCTTCTGTCTGTCCGTCTGTGTATCTATCCGTCCATTACACCGTCACTCGTTCACTCACTCACTCACTCAGTAGTTGTCTTGTTTCTTCATCTCTTTGTTATTCATTCCATTTTTTTTTATGTATTCTTTCTTATGTCCTTCTGTTTATCTGTCTCTCCATCCATTAGTTCATTCAGTTTCTCGTTTGTTTGCTTGCGTTTCTCTCTCTCTCTCTCTCTCTCTCTCTCTCTCTCTCTCTCTCTCTCTCTCTGTTTGTCAGTTACTCATGCTCTGCTCTTCAAATTTCACCTTCTCTCCATTTCTCCATTATTTTCTCCACTTCTTACTTGCCCTTCATCCCTTTAGGCTTTGTGAAGGAGCAGGAGGAGGAGGAGGAGGAGGAGGAGGAGGAGGAGGAGGAGGAGGAGGAGAAGGAGAAGGAGAAGGAGGAGGAACAGTAGGAAAGGTCTTCTGTCCATCTATCTGTCTCTCCCTCCCTCTCTCCATCCCTCTCTCCCTTTCTCCCCCGTCGAAGCAACACGTAGTAGGCTCATATCTTAGGCCTCCACAGATAGGCGCGTTGTAAAGGCCTGGGAGTGTTGTCATTTTTTTTCAGGGTCGTTATCGCGTGAAATGTAAGCCCTCACGTGTGTATCTCCCTGACTCTTCCCCGCACTCCTATACATCTCTCTCTC
>NC_059273.1:12830937-12845937 GCF_017591435.1 Portunus trituberculatus
GGGGCTGAGCAGGCCGGGTGAGGCAGGAGATGGAGGAGAAAGGCAGGGACGTGGCGCTGTGAGGGTCAGACGGTGAGGAGTGCACTGGGAGAGGTCAAAGAGAGGTCACGGGTCTAAGGGGCTGCTGAAGTGTCATAGGATGCAATAAGGTCACGGTGGTGGTGGTGGTCCATTCGCTGCGAGGTCACGATATGTGGTTCAGAGGTCACTAGGGATGGGAGTTGTGGTGTGGGTGGAGGCTGTGGGTGGTGGGCGGCCAGGCGTGCTGTTCCCTGGTGTCGGTGTGGTGGGGGAGCAGCAGACATGAAGGTGGTGGTGAGGATACGTGGCTTTTCCTCCTACGGGTTACAATACTTATGGTCACTATATTGTCTTTTTTCTATCTGAATTTATCGGGGTTACTTGTATATGGCCATTGTTTTGTCTGGTGAGCTGCTTTATCAGGTGTCAGTTGTTGGCTCTTCTGTTCCTCCGACGGTTGGGGTTTTCTATTCATCGCTAGGTTACAGTATTCTCCATCAGTAGTAGAAGTTCTAGTTTCTCTCTGTCAGTACGTTTTCATATCCCTTCGTCAGTTAAGCTCTATGGTATCCCTCCGTCAACAGGACCCTCAATTCCTCAGCCTCTGGTTGGTGTTCCTACCTTGGGGCGGATCGCGCTGACAACAAGCGCTTCTCAATCCGCGGAGTAATGGCCGAGTTTTTGTCTCCCCGCGACTCGAGGCAACAAACCAATTCCACGGCGATGATGGTGATCCGGGCATGAGTAATGAATATCCGCCGCGACCCTCACTCCCGCGATGGCCTGATGGGCGCCGCTGATGGGCTCGTGGACTGCTGACGGGCCCTGTGGAAAGCCCGGCCCGTCAACACGCCTTGTTATCGAACCTGCCGGAGAAATGACGCTGCAGCACAACACACCGGGAGGAGGGAGAGGGAAGTGGAGGAGGAGGAGAAAGAAAATTGGTGATGGTTCTCGAGGAAGTGGATGGGGCGAGGGCAAAGTCATATCCTCGCCCACCGCCCGTCTATGTTTATCCACCATCAGGCGAGGAAGTGGTCACGACTCGCCCATCTAACTGTAGCGTGTAAGTAGTGGGCCGGTCCATCATCCTCGGAGCTGGACCGGCCGGGGCGTGGAGGCAAGGGAACTGATATTTCTTCCCGCACCAATTCAGGAGAGTGAGGCAGCGCAAGCACCTGTAGAAGAGATCAAAAGAGAGAGAGAGAGAGAGAGAGAGAGAGAGAGACCCGTATTTAGAAAAGCTTTACTCTCTCACTTCGACTATTTTCAAAGACCACAACGATTATCACCCAGGTTTTCAAGAGTGATTCCCTTGTTAATAATGTAGAAAATTTGTTAACATGTCTTTAGAACCATGAAAAAAATAATTAAAAAACCAGTGTCACTTCAACTAGACGTTACTAGAGTCTTGAAAGTAGTCAAGATAAGGACAAATTTTTCAGAATTTGCTCCAGAGAGAGAGAGAGAGAGAGAGAGAGAGAGAGAGAGAGAGAGAGAGAGACCCAGCAACACACACACCCTCGCCCACGTAACTAAAGTATTGAAGAAGCCAGTGACAGATAGAGGCAGTTACCCCAGCAAATTACATCCAGCACAGGAATGCCCCAGCTCGTGAACACCTGGCGCCTTACGTGGGACCGCTTGCCGCCTTTACCTGCCTCCGCCGCTCCCATGCACCGAACAAAAGGTGAACCCATGTGAGCGCTTTTCTTCGCTATTCTGAAAATCGCGTAAATATTTGCTAACACGCTGAAGGAGGTGGAGGAGGGGGAGGAGGAGGAAGCACCACCCAAGAATATCTTAAATCACGTATCCATTCCTTGCTGCGCGCTGGGAGGAGAGCAAAGGCCAGGCAGGATCACCTCTCAACTCTCCCGTGATGGAGGAACCTCGCTTGCTTTCTCCTGACGGTGCTTCGGCAGGAGGAAAATGAGAAAGGAAAAAAGTTAGAGGGAAAGGAGAACGAAGCAGAGAGGAAAAATCTTAGAGGATGCGAGAGAGAGAGAGAGAGAGAGAGAGAGAGAGAGAGAGAGAGAGAGAGAGAGAGAGAATATAAGGTGAAGAATAACACAGCAAAATAAGAGACAACTATAATATCAAAATGATACACACACCCAAAAAAAAACTGTGTGTATGCGTGTTCGTGTGTCCGTGTGTTAGTGCCTGCGTGTACGGCCCTTGGGTACAGACACGGCGGGCATGGCAGGGCATCGTGGTCTGAAGGCATTAAGAGTTAGGTACTTAGCGTCCTGATGGTAATGTGAGCTTTAGGGCGCGTCTCAACAGTTAACGAGAGTAGCTTTTGGTGTTTTCTGAACGTGTGTACCGCTAAATTACTCTCCACTGCATTTGGGTGTGGCAATGGCGTGGGCGTGGCGTGGCGTGGTGGGGTGGAGGAGGTGAGGTACATGGGGCAGGAGTGGAAGTAGAGGAGATAGGGAAAGAAGAAGAGGGTGGAATGAGAGCAATAATGATATGGACTCGTGGTGATACAAGAGGAAAAAAGAGGAAGTGGGGAGTGGTGGGGAGGAAGAAGGGGAGGTGGGGATGCTAGAGAAAAGGGAAGGTAGATAGGGAAATGGAATGGTAGGGGATGAAAGGGAAGGGGAGAGTAAAGGAATGGGATGTCAGGATAGGAAGGAAAAGGATAGATGGGGATGCAGGAAAGATGGGGGAGGCTTTGTAGATGGGGGCGTGTGTTGAAGAGAACGGGAGACAAAGGACTAGAAAGGAAGGACAAAGGGAATAGGATAAAGATAATAAGGGAAGGATAAATGGGGCAGGGGGTAATGGGTGTCTTCCTAAGTGTGTCAAAGAAATGGTGAGTTATGATTTGTTTCGTGATAACCAGCCATTACCCCTCCAATTATGTCCTCCTCTTCTTCCTCTTCCTACCCTCCTCCTTCCTCCTCCTTTATCTCCTGATCTCTTTCTCCACTTGTCCTTCATCCTCAGTCTTATTTTATGTCCCGTCTGCTAATTCGTTTCTCTCTCTCTCTCTCTCTCTCTCTCTCTCTCTCTCTCTCTCTCTCTCTCTCTCTCTCTCTCTCTCTCTCTCTCTCTCTCTCTCTCTCTCTCTCTCTCTCTCTCTCTCCATCTTTTCTTTCTTCCTTTCCCTCTCTTTGTTTTTCGAGTTTTCACCACTTATCTTACACCTGTTTTTCCCTTCCTCTGTCTGAGATCCTTCTCCTCCTCGTCTTTCTCTTCTCCTCTTCCTCCTGGTTCTCCTTCTCCTCCTCTCCTCTCCTCATTATCATAATTATCCCCAATACCATCACCATTATCAGTCATCACCGTCATTATCATATTTTCTCCGTTTTCTTCATCTTTTATTGTCTTTTCCTTCTTATCGTTCGTCTTTATTGTCTCTCATCTTCATCCTTCATTCTTCCTGTAACTCTCATGCATCCTGTTTGTTGTATCTTACCTTTATCCTTCATCCTTTCTATCCTTCCTATCCTTCTTTATTATCTCTCCTCCATTCCTCCATCCTTCCATCCTTCCATCCTTCGCACCCCAGCAGTCGTGTTATCGTCACCCAAGACACCTTAACTCGTGTCCTTCGTCGTCTCTACTTCGTCCCCTTCTTCGTCCCCTCCTGGTCCCCTCCTCGTCCCTCTGCTTGTATCTCCCACCACCCTCCTGCTGCTGCCTGCTGTCCCGTGTCCCCTCCTGCTGTGTCCTGGCTCTGTGTCATTTACCTTAACTACTGCTACTACTACTGCTGGTGACCCCTACTCCTCCGCTCTCTCCTTTTTTGTCTCCTCTTCCTCCTCCTCTTCCTGCTGCTGTTGTTTCTCATTCTTTCTAACGTGATCTTTTTTTTATGCTTTGTTTTTTTTTTGTAGCAGATGTTTGTTTTCATTTTTTTTTTTTTAATTCTTATTACGAGTGATATATTTTTTCTGTGTGTGGTTTGATGTCTCCTTATTTTTGTTCTTCTATTTCTTGTTCTTGTTCCTTTTTTCTTGTTATTGTTGTTGTTCTTCTGTCCTCCTCCTCCTTCTTCTTAGGGTTTGTTGCTCTATGGACTTCCTTTTATTCCTTTGTATTCCTTCTCTTCCTCCTCGTCCTCCTCACCTCTTTTAGTCGTTCGTGTGGTCGTGTGAGTGTACTTCTCTCCCCTTTTAACCCTTTTGCGTGGTCGTTGGACAGGTGCTGCTGCTCCTCCTCCTCCTCCTCCTCCTCCTCCTCCTCCTCCCCCGCTTCATTCTACCTTTTACCCTCTGTTCCTCCTCACCAACACCCCCACTCCCCCAGGGGCGCCGAGGTCTCCAAATGACACAAGTTGGGGCGAGTCAGAGTCCCGAGGTGGTGATTCTGGGGGCGAGTGATCTGCTTCTTCATCATTGACCAGTAACGAGGTGCATCTGGCGTCCTCCTCCTCCTCCTCCTCCTCCTCCGGTTGTGGTCTAAAGTCTTGTGCATTTATTTTTTTTCTTCTTCCTCTATCTTTTTTTTTTCTTTTTAATTTTTAGTCTTTCTTTTCGTGTTGTTAGTATTTTTTATCTTTTCCCTTGCCTTCTTTCATTCTCTTTCTCTTTCTTTTTGTTCTTGTTCTTCTTGTTCCCTTGTCTGTTGTTTTTTCTGTGTATTTTGAAAAGAATGTTCTGTTGATTCTTTCCCGCTTGTATTAATTTCTCTCTCTCTCTCTCTCTCTCTCTCTCTCTCTCTCTCTCTCTCTCTCTCTCTCTCTCTCTCTCTCTCTCTCTCTCTCTTTTTTTTTTTTTTTTATTTAAACAAAACTTAATACAAAGGAACATGTACCCAAAGGCGCACTGTCGTGTGCTACCTATTCTAAGGGTACTACAATCTATTTCTCTACAATATTTACAAGACTTAAAAATAGATAATATACAAGATGGTCAGCATGTAAATGGAGCACTATTCGTTTCACTTCACTAGCACTATTCACGCACTGCACTACACTGAGTGTCACGTCACAAAGAGTGTCAGAGGAGTTGGCAGTGTCTGTCTCCACTTATGTGCCATCAGTTTGACACTGTGTGTGTTCATCTCCTGGACGTGAGGCACCGCGGCCGTGAACAAGTTCCACATCCTGGAGACGCGTCCTGCGAAGGTGCGTTGATGCTGACACCCGTGGGATCGCGGCACCTCTACGGCGTCACCACCATTGAGCACCGTTCTCGTGCTCCGTGCGGTGACTCTTAGAGGATGACGCAGCCCTGCCAGATGTGGCACTCTTTGCACCTGTGCCTTATGGAACACTACGATCGCCGCCACGTCTCTGCGGTGTTCCAGTGAATCAAGGGGACGCTCAGGCTCTGGGTGAGGTGGTAGTGCAGCATCTACTAGCCGTATGGCGCGGCGTTGGATGCTGTCCAGTCTCCTTCTGTGTGTGGCGGCACAGGACATCCAGGAGAGAGCTGCGTATTCAAGGTGGGGCCGCACCTGTGCCTTGTACAGCAGCAGTCTCCCCTTCCTGTCGAGGAAACTGGCGATCCTTCTGAGAGCGGAGATCCTGTGAGAGGCTTTCTTGGCAATGGTTTTGACATGCCTGTCAAACCTCAGCCCTCGATCCACCTCCACTCCAAGTATCTTGACGTCATCTTGGAGTGGAGAGCAGCAGCGCCAAAGACAACTTTCCTGCCATTGCTGCCGTGGCGGCTGGGGACCGAGAGACAACCATTGCTTGTGTCTTCTCCGGCGCGAATGTCACTCTCTCTCTCTCTCTCTCTCTCTCTCTCTCTCTCTCTCTCTCTCTCTCTCTCTCTCTCTCTCTCTCTCTCCTTCCTTCCACGCACACACACTCAGGTGAACACCCTCTAATTAGTTTCCACCAGGTGAAATGCGTCGTGGACCTTGCAGATAAAACTGTCTCGTAAGAAGAACGACCTTGATATGGAAGAGGAGGAGGAAGAAGAGGAAGAGGAGGAGGAGGAGGAGGAGGAGGAGGAGGAGGAGGAGAAGGAGGAGGAGGAGGAGGAAGAGGAAGATGAGGAGGAGATGAGGAGGAGGAGGAGGAGGAGGAGGAGGAGGAGGAGGAGGAGGAGGAGGAGGAGAAGGAGAAGGTGGGGGCAAAGAACACCCTAAGAAACAAGTCATATATGTGGAAGAAGCAGAGAGAAATGGAGAGAAGGAAGGAGGGAGAGAGAGGTCAGTGAGAGGTAAGGGTCACTGCAGAGAGAGAAAGAGAGAGAGAGAGAGATAGAGAGAGGGAGGGAGAGGGGTGACCATCTATCAACAGCAGGTATCGAGGATCATCGGGGCGACAGACAGCGGCGGCGGGTCCTCGGCTGATCCCTATTGTTGCTTCCATTGTCTCCTTGTGTTTCCTGTCCTGCCGCCACACCTCCCGCCACACTCTAATCTCCCCCTGCCTCCCCTGTCATCCCCTTACCTCGTAATACCTCCCCACTGTCTCCCCTGCCTCTATTTATCGTCCCCTTCCTTCCTTAGTTTTATTCCGCCTCTCCGTGTTTCTCTCTCTTCTTACTTCTCCATGCATCTCCCATGCATTTTTCTTCCCTTTTCTCCCATTTTTTTTTTTCTTCCTTTATTTATCTCTCTTCCCCTTACCTTCCATTTTCTCTCTTTTGCCTCTTCCTGTTTCTCTATGTCTCTTTATCTCCTTCTGTCTTCCCCTGTCTCTGTCTATCGTCCTTACTTCCCAACTGCCTTCTTCTGACTCTTTGTGTCTTCCTTTCTCTCCCTGTCTTATTTGTCCTGCTCCTACATCTCTCAGTCTCCCTCTGCCTCGTTCTGCCTTGTATTGTTCTACCCCCTGCATCTACCTGTTTTTCCCATACTTGTTTCTGCCTCTCTGTCTCTCCCGTGCTTCACTATTGCCTCCCCTGTTCTCCTTCTGCCTTCCCCCTGCCTCGTGGTCATCTTACAATCATTGAATTTTCCCTTGCCGCTCTGCCTGTCTCAGTGCTTTCAATTTCATGCTTTTTTTTCAACTGTCTTGTGGTAATGTGAAGGCGTGAGGTGGGCGTGAATCGTGGGTGTGTTGCGTGAGTGTGTATGAGCTAGTATAGTGCTTAGGCGTGGGTGTGAGGCATGGGCGTGATGTGTGGGCGTATAGCGCGGGCGTGTAGCGTGGGCGTGGATTAGCAGGTACAGTCTAAAGGCGTGGGTGAACTCGTTATGGGCGTTTGGGGCGTGGGTGTGAGGAGGTCAGGGTGGTGGTGTGCATAGGTATGGGGGTGAGGCAACAGGTCTTCCCTCCTCCTCTTCTTCCTCCTCTTCATCCTGCTCCCGCGACCCTAACCTCATCTAACACCAGCGAGCGTCCCCCCTGCAGCCGCCGCGTCCCGCCGTGCATGCCGCTGGGTCGCGCCTCTGATTCCCTTGCCAGATTACCCTCCTCTTCATTATGCTTAATTGCTACGTGGCATAACTGCGGCCAAAGCTGCGAGTGTCATCTGTATTCACAATAGCGAGAGGCGGTAGGACCCACCTCATCCTCCTGCCCACCATACCCACTGCTGTCTCTCATGCTAGCTCTCTCTCTCTCTCTCTCTCTCTCTCTCTCTCTCTCTCTCTCTCTCTCTCTCTCTCTCTCTCTCTCTCTCTCTCTCTCTCTCTCTCTCTCTCTCTCTCTCTCTCTCTCTCTCTCTTTTTCTTTTTGTTTCTCATCATGACTATTTTCAAAAGCTACAAAAATGATTAGCCTGGTTCTCGTTAGTCTTTTCTTCAATTAATAATATAGAAATCGTGTCAATCTCTCTCTAAAACTGTAAAAGATCCAGGAAATCCAAAAGTAACTTCAATTAAAGCCTTTAATGTAGTGGAGGTGCGCGAGGCCAGTTTCAGAATGTGCCTCCCAGTGTCACAGTCCCTCTCACTCGCAGAATTCAAATGATGGTTAATTGGTGTGTTCCTAAGAGTTCAGGCGCTCCCGTACCGCCGCCACGAGCCTCAAGGGGCGTCAGTTATGTATTGGTGTGCGATTTATGGGACTGCTGGGCGTGCGGGCCGTGTGGTGTGTGGCTTGTGGCGTCAGAGGAGGGCTGGTGGTGGTGGTGGTGGTGGTGGTGTTGGTGGTCATGTTTGTCCCGTGTTCATGTTTGTGTGCGGTTGGATGGTAGAGCAGTGTGTGTGTGTGTGTGTGTGTGTGTGTGTGTGTGTGTGTGTGTGTGCATTTGTGCGTGTGTGTTTGTCGTGCCCGCTTTCTCCCGTCTGTTTACTCACTTGATACCCACATTTCTGCATATCTGAGCATCCACACACACACACACACACACACACACACACACACACACACACACACACACACACACACACACACACACACACACACACACACACACTGAGCCCGGTAGCTCAGTGGTTAGAGCGCTGGCTTCACAAGCCAGAGGACCGGGGTTCGATTCCCCGGCCGGGTGGAGATATTTGGGTGTGTCTCCTTTCACGTGTAGCCCTGTTCACCTAGCAGTGAGTAGGTACGGGATGTAAATCGAGAAGTTGTGACCTTGTTGTCCCGGTGTGTGGTGTATGCCTGGTCTCAGGCCTATCCAAAGATCGGAAATAATGAGCTCTGAGCTCGTTCCGTAGGGTAACGTCTGGCTGTCTCGTCAGAGACTGCAGCAGATCAAACAGTGAAACACACACACACACACACACACACACACACACACACACACACACACACACACACACACACACACACACCGCATAGTGTAGTGGTTAGCACGCTCGACTCACAATCGAGAGGGGCGGGTTCGAGTCCCGGGGCGGCGAGACAAATGGGCAAGCCTCTTAATGTGTGGCCCCAGTTCACCTAGCAGTAAATAGGTACGGGATGTAACTCGAGGGGTTGTGACGTCGCTTTCCCGGTGTGTGGAGTGTGCTGTGGTCTCAGTCCTACCCGAAGATCGGTCTATGAGCTCTGAGCTCGCTCCGTAATGGGGAAGACTGGCTGGGTGACCAGCAGGCGACCGAGGTGAATTACACACACACACACACACACACACACACACACACACACACACACACACACACACACACACACACACACACACACTACTACTACTACTACTACTACTACTACTACTACTACTACTACTACTACTACTACTACCCTTACCTTCCACCCTTAATAACAAAACACCACACTACCACAACATTCCCCCCGCACACCCTACCCCCTCACCCTCCACACACCCCACCCCACCCTCTCACCACTCACTCCCCAGCTGAGATATAGAGCAGCGGCCGCTGGATGAGCACTAATCACACACACCTGGCGGGACACAGGGGCGCCGGGAAGCTGTGGGGCCTTGGGAGCCTCGACCTTCGCGGCAACGTAGGACACTGAGAGGATTCCTTCTTTGCTTGAATCTATGAGGATCTCAATATGGGATGGTGGTGGTGGCGGTGGTGGTTAGACCTTGGAAGCATGTTAGATTATTAGATTTTTATTTTTTAGAGATTTTATTCTAGGAGGTTTGGAAATATACATGTAAAAAGATATCCAATGGAATTATTATATCGAAGAATTCTGATATAGGTGGTGTGGTGGTGGTTGTGGTGGTGGTGGTTGTAGAGGTGGCTCCTCAGGCCTTGGGAACTAGTTGATTTATTACAGTTTTAGGAGACACAGCTGAGAGATACAGTATATGAGTGATTGTAGGAGATTTGGGTTTTACAGGAGTATTAGTGATTATTATTTGAAACTGTGAATATTAAACTAAACATTAATATATTGTACTTTGTGAATTATGAATCATCTTTATCAATCTATTAATCAGTCAACTAGTCAGTAAATCAGTCAATCTATCTATCTATCTATCTATCTATCTATCTATCTATCTATCTATCTATCTATCTATCTATCTATCTATCTATCTATCTATCTATATATATATATATATATATATATATATATATATATATATATATATATATATATATATATATATATATATATATATATATATATATAAACAATATAACTACAATATAAAAAGATGAACAAGAAAGAGACAAAGAAAGAGAGAGGCAAACAGTCACACAGACACAGACAGAGCAAGAGACAGAAATGTGATGCTGGATGTTTGTTTGATAAGAGCGAAGAATGCCAAGGCGAGGGAAGACAGAGGCTGTATTGACACGAGTCTGGGGGAAATAAATCTGCAGAGGAGTGAGTGAGCGCCTCTGTGTGGGAGTCACCGGGGTGTGAAGGATAAGGAACGCTAGGATAGAGAACAGTCCTATAGGAGTAGTAAAGATATTATTTTCCTCCACAATCCCTCCTCCTCCTCCTCCTCCTCCTCCTCCTCCTCCTCCTCCTCCTCCTCCTCCTCCTCCTCCTCCTCCTCCTCCTCCTCTAGCTGTCATCTTTCTCGTATCTCGGGAAATGAAGTGTAGGGGAGAGAGAAGAAAAAGGCATGGAAGAGAAAGAATCAGAGAGAGAGAGAGAGAGAGAGAGAGAGAGAGAGAGAGAGAGAGAGAGAGAGAGAGAGAGAGATGCAGTAGCTCAAAAGATATGCGTTTAATACCAAATGAAGAGACAGGAGAGGGGAAAAAAGGGGTGAGAAACGGGTAGAGACTGAGAGAGAGAGAGAGAGAGAGAGAGAGAGAGAGAGAGAGAGGCAGTGAGGCTTAAGCAGTGAAATAGAGAGGGGGAACTAAGGTAACTAATATGAGTCTTAAAAATAATTACCTTCCACAATATATAGAGTTTAACAGAGGGTGATGGTGGGGAGGGAAAAGGGGAGAGAGAGAGGGGGAATAGGTGTTAGGGGGAGAGGAAGGAGCCCATAAGGAAAGAGGGAGAGAGCTGGTAAAGAATTGGAAAGTAGAGGAAGGGAGAGATGTCAGTGTGTGTGTGTGTGTGTGTGTGTGTGTGTGTGTGTGTGTGTGTGTGTGTGTGTGTGTGTGTGTGTGTGTGTGTTTAAAGGAAGAAATAGCAGGGAAAAAATGTAATAAGAGAGATTATAAGATAGTTTATTCTATGATGAAGGAGGAGGAGGAGGAGGAGGAGGAGGAGGAAGAGAAGAAGAAGAAGAAGAAGAAGAGGTGTAGTATGGAAGTTATAGGAAAAATATACTCCATGGGAAAAATATTACTAGTTTTTTTTTTTTCCTTGTTAATTTCTTTCATAATCAGGTTTGATTTATACCAGGTTCAGTTTTACCTTAGAATCTCTCTCTCTCTCTCTCTCTCTCTCTCTCTCTCTCTCTCTCTCTCTCTCTCTCTCTCTCTCTCTCTCTCTCTCTCTCTCTCTCTCTCTCTCTCTCTCTCTCTCTCTCTCTCTCTCTCTCTCTCTCTCTCATCCACCCAACTCCTCCACCTCCACATTCCCTATTCTCTCCTTCTCCCCATCCACTCTCTTTCCTATCTTTGTGTATCCTCCCCTATCCTCTTCATCCCTTCCCTACCCTCTTCATCTTTATACCCTCCCATTTCCTCTCCCATCTCTTCTTCCCCTCTACTCTTATACTCTATCCCTCTCCCATTCCTTCCCCTTCCCTCCCCCATTCCTTCCCCTCCCCTCCCCCTCCCATACCTTCCATTCCCTCCTCTCCCCTCCCTTCCCCTCCCCTCCCCCTCTCACATGCCATGCCCCACCAACATAATCCGCCGCGCCCTCTTGTTTAATGTATATGCAATAAAAGCTTCACATCAGCCAAAACTTGTGAAAAGAGAACGAGAAAAAGGAAAAGAAATGTAGCTTGGTAATAAAACTTCAGAAAGAAAGAAAAAGAAAGTAAAAATGAGCATCAACATATATTTTTTCACACCTAGGAATGGTTTCAGGATTTTCTAACGTGTTTTTTTTTTTTTTTTTTACGGTAAGGCCTATAGCCTATAATATATGACCAAAGACCAAAATCAGACAAGAAAAAGAGTAATCTTGATGAAAAAATAAATAAATTCATGGCAACATTTTTCATAAAGATTTTTTCAAAGTCGTGTAAAGAAAGAAAAAAAAATAAAGGAAAAATAAAAAGTACCAAAAAACAAACATTTTCACATCTAAGAACCACCTCAGGATATTTTTCAAACGAATATCCTTTAGAAAGAACCATGAGAAATCCTACGAAACATGAAGGAACCTGAAGGATTGATAGAAAGGCGGAGAGGAGGAAGAGCTAGGCAGAGCGGTCAGACTTATAGGGGTAGATGGGGCAGGGGAAGGCAGGGACAGGGAGCAAGGGTTGGCAGGGATGCTTGTGCGGTGAGGTCGAGGCAAGGGGGCACAGTGAGGGCGGGGCAGCTAGACACATTCTCTATGATTTAAATGTCAGGGGGACTTAAATATTTTAGTTACGGCATGTTCTTAGTAGGAGGGAGAGAGAGGGATGAGGAGAGGGAGAGGAGAAAAAAATGTGGGTGTGAGAGATAAGGGAGAGAGGGAGAGAGGGAGAGATGTAAGACTTGACAGGTGAGGGGAGCAATATGAGATACAGGTGAGAGAGAGAGAGAGAGAGAGAGAGAGAGAGAGAGAGAGAGAGGAAAATAAGATTCTGTAAGATGAATGAGGAAAATGCGTGCAGAGAAACGAAGGGAAGAGGAGAAGGAGGAGGAAGAGGAGGAGGAGGAGGAGGAGGAGGAGGAGGAGGAGGAGGAGGAGGAGGAGGAGGAGGAGGTTTGGAGGTAACGAGGCTGTAGTTATCAGGGTAGGTAGAGAACAGACACCAACTCGTCTAGATAAAGCCAACGTGACGAATATAAAATCTGGAGGAGGAGGAGGAGGAGGAGAGAAGGTAGAAGAGGAGGAGGAGAAGCAGAGATGTGTAGAAAGAAAGCATCCTTCATATCTTGACAAACGTTCCTCTGGTCGTCGTCCTCCTCCTCATCCTCCTCCTCTAAAGAAACTACAAATTGATGGTTCTCCAATACGCCAAAATACACCACCACCACCACCACCAACTCCTTTGAACCAAGAATGAGAAACAAAATATAAAGAACCTCCGTCAGCAGGTAGGGACAGGAGGGTCAGCAATTAGAGGAGCAGCAGATGGAGGCGCAGCAGGAGGCAGGGAAGGAGGGAGAGAAGAATGAGATGGGGGGAAAATAGAGAGAGGGGAAAAAAGGTAAGGAGACAAATGATGTAAGGGAAAGAAGGGGCGGAAAATTAAGATTAGAGAGGGGAAGAATAAGGGAAAGAAAGAGAGGTGAGAAGGATAAAGAGGGGAGAAAGGAAAGAAGAAGGCAGATGAAGGAGGGAAGAAGATGGAGGAGATGAGAGAAAGTAGAGAGAAAAAAAAGTAAGACAAATGATTTAAGGGAATGAAAATTAAGTTTATAGAAGGGAGAGAGAGAGAGAGAGAGAGAGAGAGAGAGAGAGAGAGAGAGAGAGTGCGTGTGTGTTTGAAGAACCCCTTATTAGAGAGGAAAAAAAGAGGTGATGGCGGTGTATATAGGGTAGGTGAAGAGAGAGAGAGAGAGAGAGAGAGAGAGGGAGGGAGGGAGTATGAGAGAAGCCGCCCTTACTACACAGCTGTTCCAGACGACTAAATAGAAGTTTTAACTCTTTTCTTACTTTTTTTTTTTGTTAATTAAGAGCAAATCCGGAACATCTTTATAAGAATGAGGAGGAAGAGGAGGAGGAGGAGGAGGAGGAGAAGGAAGAAGAAGAAGAAGAAGAAGAAGAAGAAGAAGAAGAAGAAGAAGAAGAAGAAGAAGAAGAAGAAGAAGAAGAAGAAGAAGAAGAAGAAGAAGAAGAAGAAGAAGAAGAAGAGGAGGAGGAGGAGGAGAAGGAGAAGGAGGAGGAGGAAGGAGAGGAAGAGGAAGAGGAAAAGGAGGAAGTAGGGTTGATTTAGAGGAAGAGGAAGGAACATTTTCACTCAAACTCCTTAAAGAAAAAAGGCAAATGGAGGGAATGGAAGAAAAATCGGAGTGAAAGACGGGAGAAGAAAAAGAGTAAATGACAAATCACTCCAACTTGTCTGTCTTGCACTTTTGAGAGATAGAGAGAGAGAGAGAGAGAGAGAGAGAGAGAGAGAGAGAGAGAGAGAGAAAGACGTTACTGTCCTTTATATCACCTCACACCAATTCCCATCCCCCTTCCCCTCCTCTTCCTCCCCCTCCTCCTCCTCCTCCTCCTCCTCCTCCTCCTCCTCCTCCTCCTCCTCCTCCTCCTCCTCCTCCGTCAGAGTGATGAGGTAATTCACCCACCAATCAGCGCCTCTCTTATCTGTGGCCAGCCAATCAATGCTGTCCATCTGGAGGTCGTATCTGCAGAGGGTCGTTTTTGCTTCGTCGTCGCCTTCGTCATGAGTCTTCTTCCCTCAGGTCGTTCTTCTGCAGGGAGAGAAAGAGGTCGTCCCCCTGAGGTGCATAATTCAAGGTCTTTTTTTTCTCTTTTTTTCTCATGTGAGTCATTTGTCCTGGTTTCCTGCTGCTGCAAGAGGAGGAGGAGGAGGAGGAGGAGGAGAAGGAGCAAGAGGTGGGAGGAAGAAGAATGAGCAGTGGAATGTGTGCGAGGAATTCATTGGAGGGAAAAAAATATATAAATGGAAGCGGATAATGGAAAATGATACAGAGTGTTGAGTCAGGCTATCCAAAACGCAAAGAGAGGAAAAAAGAGGAAAAATAGTCGGTTGGGGAGGAGGGAAATGAAAGAATTAATATTTTTAGGTGACGAGAAAAAATTTCGAGTAAATACAGAGTAATAATATTATGTCTTGTCTTTGATTTTATCGTAAAATCATTAAACTATATAGGAAAAAAAGATAAAATGAATAGGGACGTAAGAAAACAGAAAAGGATGAAGATAAACAGAAGAAAATCACTTGTACTTACCAGAGACAGCATTCACTTCAAAGACAGGCAGAGATACAGACAGACAGACAAACAGTCATGAGTGCTACTAGAATAAAGAAATAAAAAAATGGAACCAGATTAAAAAAAGAAACACAAACAACACATACTCTTCATCTTTCCATCCTTTCCCTCTTCTCTCCTTCTCCTTTCTTTCTCTTTTCCCTTCTCTTCTTACTTCCTTTCTTCCTCTCCCTCCTTCTTTTCTCTCCTCTTTTTCCCTTCTTTCTTCTGTCTTTC
>NC_059273.1:12848437-12863437 GCF_017591435.1 Portunus trituberculatus
CTTCCTCCTCCTCCTCCTCTTCCTCTTCCTCTTCCTCTTCCTCTTCCTCCTCCTCCTCCTCCTCCTCCTCCTCCTCCTCCTCCTCCTCCTCCTCCTCCTCCTCCTCCTCCAGATATCCTATTCTCCCAGCCTTCTCTCCTCCTCTCCGCCCATTTTCCTTCGCTCCATCTTCACCCGTCTCTCTCTCTCTCTCTCTCTCTCTCTCTCTCTCTCTCTCTCTCTCTCTCTCTCTCTCTCTCTCTCTCTCTCTCATTCTTCCTTGCCATTACCCCAATTTCTCCTCGTCTCCTTCGATTTTTCTATTTTTCTTTACGGATTGGCTTGTATCTTATTTTATTCTCTTTATTTAGTTTTCTTTTTTTTTCTTGAATTTTTGTGTCACGGAAGGTTTTGTGTTTTAAGTTTGTTACCTTCACCACCAAAAATAAATAAAATAAATAAATAAGTGTATGAAAAATAGGAAACTGCCCTTTTTCTCTTCTTTCTCAATATTTTTCACTATTTCTCTTCTCCCCGTCTTCTCCTCCTCCTCCTCCTCCTCCTCCTCCTCCTCCTCCTCCTCCTCCTCCTCCTCCTCCTCCTCCTCCTCCTCCTCCTCTTGCTTCAGCTCCATCCTTTCCAAATACAACTTCCTTCCGCTTTCTCTCTCTCTCTCTCTCTCTCTCTCTCTCTCTCTCTCTCTCTCTCTCTCTCTCTCTCTCTCTCTCTCAACTTAACATTCCTATTATTTTCCTTTTTTCTTCTTTCGTTCAGTCTAGTTTCCTCCCTCTCTTCCCTCTCTCTCCTCTCCCTTTCCTCCCTCCCATTAAGCTTCCACCGTCGGCAATTTTCCTCCACGGGCGCAGTTCTTCCTAGGCACCAAATGGACACACAGCCTCGCTCTATCGGGATTCACTCCGTTGCTGTCGGGCCGAGCGAATCTTCAGGATTAGTGGTGCGGGCTAGACTGACTCTCTCTCTCTCTCTCTCTCTCTCTCTCTCTCTCTCTCTCTCTCTCTCTCTCTCTCTCTCTCTGGCAATCGACCTTCAGGTGCCAATGTTACGGGCGCCTTCCTTCGTCTTTTGATGGGAGGATGGGGAGAAGGGGGAACAGTTGAAGAGGGAAGGGAGAGGGAGAGGGGGAAGTGGAGGGATGTGGAGGAAAGGAAGGAAGGGAAGGTAAGATGTGTTAGGTATGTTGTCCTTTGTCTGTGTGTGTGTGTGTGTGTGTGTGTGTGTGTGTGTGTGTGTGTGTGTGTGTGTATGTGTGTGTGTCTAGCTTTCCTTTTACGTGATGTCAGAGGAAGAAGAGAAGGAAAAAGACTAAGAAGAACAGGAGAAAGAGGAGTAGAATAAACAACACCAATAGAAGATAGAATAAAGCAAGAAGTATAACATAATAGGAAGAGAAAACAATAAGCATAAGGAAGAATAGTATCAGGAAGAGAAGGAGATGGAGAGGTAGAAAAGAAGGATGATAAAGAAAAATAAGCAAGGATAAAAGAAATAAAACCCACAAAAGAGGATACAATATAAAGAATAAAGAAAAGTAAAACAAGGAGGAGGAGGAGGAGGAGGTCAAGCGGACACCTGTTGTAATGTTCATTATGGCCGCTGTGAACGCCCCTTGTTAACAGGATAGTATCGGGTAGCGGCGTGAATTATAGAGGAGATTAATGCAAATTGTATACAGGGTGGAGAGAGAGAGAGAGAGAGAGAGAGAGAGAGAGAGAGAGAGAGAGAGAATGTGCGTGCATTTACATATAAAATTAGTGATCAGGTTCATGGTCTTAATTTAGCAAAAAGAAAAGCAGAGTAACTATTTTTTCCTCCATTATTTTCTTCTATTTCCTTTTTTTTTTTCTTTTTGTCTTTCGAGGGAAATTTCTCTTGTCAAGGTGAGTTTGGCGACCTTGTTTAGTTTGTCCCATAAAGGAAAAGGGGAAGGTGAGGGGACGACCTGTTGACGCCCCTCATTCCCCTCACTAACTCTGCTCCCTCCCCTGTTATATCACCCCCCTTCCGTCCTCTCCTTCTCCTCTTCTTCTTCCTCCTCCTCCGGCGTTACCCTCTAATTGTGTTTGGAGAACCCGAATGTTCCTCCACTAAACTTCTCCCTCCTCCTCCTCCTCCTCCTCCTCCTCCTCCTCCTCCTCCTCCTCCTCCTCCTCCTCCTCCTTCTCCTTCTCCTTCTCCTCCTCCTCCTCCTCCTCCTCCTCTCTCCTAGTGTTTTTTCTCCAGCTCCTCCTCTTCCTCCTCCTCCCTCTAATTTTCTCGTTTCTTAAGTCACAATCTTTTACCTCGACCTCTCTATATTTTTTTCTTATTTCCACGTACCCTTTCTTCGAAGTACAGGAGAAAAAGGAAAAGAAGGAGGAGAAGGAAGAGGCAGTGGTGGTAGTGGTAGTGGTGGTGGTGATAGTGGTGGTGGTGCTGGTGGTTGTGGTAGTGTTAGGGGGAGGTGGAGGAGGGAGCCCAAACTTTTTTGACCCGAAAAGATTTTACAAAGTTAAAAGTTACATTTCAGGGTCAAGAGTGAGAAGCCGAGGCAAGTGTTTGGTAGGGAAGGTGGCCAGAGGAGGAGGAGGGAGGAGGAGGAGGAGGAGGAGGAGGAGGAGGAATACATAGGAAAGACGAGTGACAGGAGACCTTGCGACCTATGACGAGGTCACTCGTTTACTATACTACATGTACAGAAGCTACATACTTAGTAGGAAGTAAGGATAGAAAAGATGAAGCTCCTCCCCACCCACCACTCCCTCCGGTGTCACCCGCAAGAAATAAAACGAAAAATACACCCCGATTGCTGAGAAGGACAATTAGGAGGAAGAGAAGAAGAAGGAGGAGGGGCAAGACGGGTAGGACAAGAGAAAGGAGGAGGAGAAAGATGGATTGGAAAAATATCGTGTAAGAGAGAGAGAGAGAGAGAGAGAGAGACAGACAGACAGACAGACAGACAGACTGATGAGAACAGAGGGATAAAAATAATAAGGCATGAGACCCATGTAAGGGAACACCTGTTGCTCTATAATGAGACTACGTACGTGCTTAAGACGCCATCCCTTCACTGGACCTTCCTCCTGAAAGAGTGTGAGGAAAGATGACAAAGGAGAGAGAAAATGATCCCTCACCTTTCTTGTCTCAGCGCTGTGTGACGAAATTAAGTCCAGAAATAAAGTCAATCGTTAGAAATTAAATGAGGAAATAAAATCGAACGTATAGAAATCAAATAGAAATATAAAGAAATAAAACCTGAAAATAAAACCAATATAGCTCAAAGTAAACAAATCAAATCAAGAAATAAAAAGAAAACAACATGAAACGAAGAATAATGAAAATATTAACTAGACGAAGCAAAAAATGAAGACCACACACTCACGTAATCAAATCAATCATAACTTCATACCCAGACGCAAAAAAAAAAAAAAAAAAAGTATGATGGATTGCAAAGGAAATGACTAACACGAGAGAATAAGTGAGATTAGGACCATTGAGATGAGTTAAGTCCATGTACAATAGTCCCCTTATGCTCCTGGTTTGTATTCCAGCCCCCATTGATCATCCTAGCTCCACACGCCGTCTGGAAATGAGTCTAAGCGATGCCTCGAATTGAATTACTGTTGTTACTTTTATTACTTCCGCAGGTTAGGTGAGGTTAGACTGTTCCTCTCTATGGCTTCAGGACTCGTTATGTTTGTTTTTTTTCTCTACTTGGCTGAGTGTTGCTTATTGTCACCTGGTTGTGTCATAGTGTAGGGAACGGAAAGAGAAGGAGGAGGAGGAGGAGGAGCAAAAGGATAGCTATAAATTATGATACTTCTTCGAGTTTTTCCACGGTTGTTTGGAAATTATGTCATGCTAATTAATGGGTGAAGAGTTAGTGAAGAACGAGCAAGAGGTGAAGGAGGAGGAAGAAGAAAAAGTAAAAATAGCAGTGACGATAACAACATGAGCAATTCACAATAAAAAGATATAGGAAGGACAATAAGACAGGATAAAAATAAAGAAGGAAAAAAATAGAAGTAAAAGACAAAACAGTGGAAAAAATAATAAAAACTGAATGAAGAAAGACACAGAAGGAGAGACGGCTGCGAAGGAAGTGGAGGAGGAGGAGGAAGAGGAGGAGTAAAAGGGGTCTATACACATCACCATCTTATCCCTATGGAGGAACTTAAAGCCCATAGGGAGCAGTGATGGCGCCGTCGGGGAGTCTATAGGGTAGTGAAGTGTGGAGGGAGGATGGCTGGCGGAATCTGATTGGGAACTGTAGGGCGTGGGAGGGAGACATAGGTGGGGTGTCGTGGGTGTGCGGGAGAGGCGTGGGGTGTCCCGTTAGCACCTGATCGGGTGGAACGGATTGGTGGAGGGGCGGGAAAAGGAAGCCGCGGTGAGTGTAGGGAAGGAACAGCTGAGACGCCACTGGGGAGCCACGATAGGGGAGCCAGCAGCCACCGGGGCGGAACACAGTACTAGGGGCTGTATTAGGAGCATTGCACGGCTCAGCAGGGAGGAGGCGATGAGGAAATGAGTTTATGGAGCATATTCTGAAACACTCCTGCCAATACCACGACCAGTTGGAAAAGGCTCACGTAGACGAAGTAACACGAGTTTTTAAGACTGTCCATGCTGTTCCAGTGGCTGATTAACAAGATTTCTACACTACGAACAGGAGAAACATTCTTAAGAAGCCGGATAACCTTCTTTATAGCCTTCCAAAATAGTCATGATGAGAAGAAAAGCATTTTAAGTATATATTTACGGTTCCACTAACATGAAAACAAGATTTCTACTTTATGAAAAGGAGAATCAGTGTTGGGAACCATGCAAATCATCTCTGTGGCCTTCAAAAATAGCTGTGGTGAGTGAGCAAAGCGTTTCTGAATGCCGGCTTTTCTCCCCATAATTGTGTTGTTTTCACCCCCTCTACTCCCGGCCCAGGTGAAAGTGAGAAAGTGGGAGGGCGAAAAGACCCGAGTTGGCAAGATAAGGCGCCTAGATAAACCGCGTGGTCTGCTGCAGGGGCTTGAGACTTCTCTTGAGTCTTCCCTCTGGCCGCCGGGAACTCAAAGACGCCGCTATCAGGAAGGCCCGGCCATCTCCTGAAGGCTCCTTTACACACCTCCTCCTCCTCTTCCTCCTCCTCCTCCTCCCCCTCCCCACCGTGCAATACCACTATCGGTAATATCGCACCACCCTGCTCCTCCCCGCCCCACCCCGCCCCTCACAAGCACGGAGAAGACGCAGCCGCCCCTCACGCCCGTAATTCACAGTCAGACGAGATAAGGAACAGCTCCGGTGACGCTAGTGTCGCTTTACGGCGTGGCGCTGTTTGTGTGGCGCCGCTGGAGGGGAGGGAGCGAGAGGAGAGGAGACAGGAGGGAGGGAAGGAGGGAAAGGATGGGAGAGAGAGAGATTGTCGCCACACAGGTCATTCTTACCCTCCTCTCCCCATCTTTTCCTTCTTCTACCCACACAGGAACACACCCCTCCTTATACTAACGTTACAAATGACCTAGGTAGCCACGCCCCTTCCGCGTCGCCCTCTCCTGCCCACCCAGAGGACAAGACTGGGGCTTGAGGAGCGTCTGGAGAAGGGAGGTAGGGCGGCAAAGTGAGGCTGACAAAAGCTTACTCGCTCTTGAGAACACTAGTTGAGAGACGCTGTGTAAATTACATTCCCTTGCATTCCGCCTTGTAAGTGGCACTGCTCAGGCACTTGGGTCGCTGCGCCGCTTGGTGAGGGTGCCAGCAAGAGGGATGAGGAGGGGAAGGGGTAGAGAGGGTGGGTGTGAGTGTAGTGCAGTGATGGGCGTGCACGAGTGTTATGGTGATGGGGCGCTGCGAGGCGAGAACTAAGGGGGTGCTTCGGAAGTGTTGTTAGCTTTGACTGAGAGAGAGAGAGAGAGAGAGAGAGAGAGAGAGAGAGAGAGAGAGAGAGGAATCATACAAACAAAATACATAAAATTACTAACCACACTTTCACATAAGAAATAATACCTCTTAACCACCTCTCTCTCTCTCTCTCTCTCTCTCTCTCTCTCTCTCTCTCTCTCTCTCTCTCTCTCTCTCTCTCTCTCTCTCTCTCTCTCCCTTCCCCTTTTCCCTCTCCCCTAACCTCCAAAACAAACCTCAATTAGTCCCGGAAAACCCTCTCTCTCCCTCCCTCTCTAATATACTTAGTTGACGCGCATTTTTCACGGCGACTTGGAGGAGAGTCAGGTGTGATTACAGGTGAGGCGGACGGCGCGTCAACAAGGAGGGGACGTCTGTCACACTCCCTTAGCACCTCCACGTCACGCAAGGCACTGGGAGGCACGCTACTGAAGGAGAGAGAGAGAGAGAGAGAGAGAGAGAGAGAGTGAAAGTAAGTGTGTGTGTGTGTGTGTGTGTGTGTCACTTTTTCTTTACTGGATGGCGCAAAATTATGAAGATAACCACATTTTTTTTTTTTTTTTGTGTGTGTGTAAGTGTGTTTGTATTTATCTCCAATTTATTATTTACGCTGTCGAAATTCATGAGGTTTTTTTTTTATGTCTTTTTTCCTCCTCCATTTCAAGACAAGAGGCAAAAGTCGTAGAATCCCAAAAAGAACAACTCAGTAAGACCCACAAAAAGAGAGACGACTCAGGACGACCTTCATGCTGCGTTGTGTGTGTGAACTGCTTGAAGACGTGAGGTGCTTTGTAGTCATGTCTCCTTTTTCTTACACACACACACACACACACACACATTTCTTTAGCATTGTGGATCCTCTCAATTTGTCTCACTTTGTTGTCTTATTTTGCACGCTCATATTCTCTCTCTCTCTCTCTCTCTCTCTCTCTCTCTCTCTCTCTCTCTCTCTCTCTCTCTCTCTCTCTCTCTCTCTCTCTCTCTCTCTCTCTCTCTCTCTCTCTCTCTCTCTCTCTCTCTCTGTCGTATCTTTCCATCAACCCCTTGTTATTCCTTCTCTTATCTCTAACTGTTTTTCCCTCTTTCTTCTCCCTTATCCTTATTTTTCCCTCTCTTCTTCCTCTCTTATGTCTCTGTCTCTCTCTTACTTTCTCCCCTGAAGCCTGAGAGAAACTGAAGCCAAGAGGAATAGAAACGAGGCTTCAATTTCTGGCAAGGTGGTGAAGAATCTGTCATCTACCTGTCTTATTAACACAGGTAGCAGGTGTATCCCTCTTCCCCCTCTCTCCCGCCTCTAGCGTTCCAGCATCTCCTTCTCCCTCTCTCCTCCTCCTCCTCCTTCCATTAGCGAATTTGCCTCAGGGCTGTGAAGGAGAAGTAAACAGGTGGTAGTGGTGGTGGTGGTGGTGATAGTGGTAGTGGTGGAATTTAGTAATACTTCGTGGTGGAGCAGGTCGTGGTGGTGGTGGTGATTGTGGAGGATGATGAGTATAGGTGTGTTATATGTAGTGTGTTGTGGTGGTGGTGATGGTGGTAGGAAGATTACTATTGTTAGATGTAATGGGTGACAATGATGGTGAAATTGATGGAGTTAATTCATGGTGTTTGTCGTGGTAGTGGTGAGGTGTTGGTGGTGATAGTGATGAGAAATAGCTAGTTTAATAGTGTTTGTCTTGTTAGTAGTCTTGGTAGTAGTAATGGTGATTAGATAAATTAGTAATGTCTGTAGTGGTGATGTCTAGTGGTGGTGATGTTACTGGTGATGGTGATGATGAAAATACCGGTTATCCAGTTTGCACAGATGTAGTAGTGGTAAGGGTGGCTAAGCAAATTAGTGATGTCTTTAGTGGTGAAGATGGTGGTGGTGGTGGTGGTGATGGTGATGGCGCCCTGCTTGTTTAGCCTTGTAATAGCAGTGGTGGTGATAGTGAAGCAAATTGGTGATGTTTATGGCGAGGTTCTGGCAGCAGTGTTGTGGGGAGAGGAGAGAGGGAGAGGAGGGGAGAAGGGAGGCCTTGTAAGGGGTGAGGGGATAAGGGGCGTGACGGGCGTGAGGGCGGCTCTGGTGTCAGGGAGTGCCATGGCCCTCTCTCTCCCTCCTCTCACCCGACCTCTCCCCTCTTCCCTCACACCCCCAATCAGTCTTCTACCCACACACAGCCTCCCTCTTACCTCCCCTCTTCCTCCCTTCTACCCTCACTGCCGCCATCACTCTCCTCCTCTTCCATCTCCCTCTCTTCCCCTCATCTCCCCATCTCCCTCCCATAAGGCCTATTCTCTCATTTCACTCTCCACACTCCCACCATTAATCTTCCACCGTTTGGAAAATGAATGAAAAATGTATAATAGGGGATGGAAATAAATGGGAGTTGTAATACACGTCCAAACACAAGCTGCCGATAAGGGTGGGAGTGCATCGGGGTCCAGTTGTATTTTCAGCCTTATTATATTGGCGATAAGAGAAAGTAGAAAGCTGAGATATTATAAGAAAATGGATAGATAAGTTTCCTAATTTTTTTTCCTCGTATTTCTTTATATTTTTGCTATTTTTTCTTATTTCTTCTCATTATTTGTCATTTATGTATTTTTTTTCTGTTTTAAAAGACATGAAAGTTAATTGTTGTAAAGATGAAAGGACTTTTCTTCTTTCTATTGTCATCTTAATTTGTCTTTGCAATAATCTACTCTCTCTCTCTCTCTCTCTCTCTCTCTCTCTCTCTCTCTCTCTCTCTCTCTCTCTCTCTCTCTCTCTCTCTCTCTCTCTCTCTCTCTCTCTCTCTCTCTCTCTCTCTCTCTCTCTCTCTCTCTCTCTCTCTCTCTGCTCTCTCATCTATTTCATTTCTTTCTCTACGGTTATCTAGAATCTCTCTCTCTCTCTCTCTCTCTCTCTCTCTCTCTCTCTCTCTCTCTCTCTCTCTCTCTCTCTCTCTCTCTCTCTCTCTCTCTCTCTCTCTCTCTCTCTCTCTCATTTAGCCAATGAAGGAAGGAAGGAATAAATGAAAGAAAGAAGGAAATGCAGGATCTATTCATCTCTGGCTTTCCTCCTCCTCCTCCTCCTCCTCCTCCTCCTCCTCCTCCTCCTCCTCCTCCTCTTCCTTCTCATCAGGGAAGTGGACAATCTAGGGTTTTGTACAGTCCTTCCTTCCCTTCTCCTCTCCTTCTCTCCTTCTCTCCTTCCTTCCCTCCCATCCTTCCTCCTTTCCTTCATTCCCTTGTTTCCTCTTTCCAGTTCTCCTTCTCTCAACCCTCTGTTTCTCTGTGTTATTTGCTTTACATGACCTTCTTCTCTGCTCTCTCTCTCTCTCTCTCTCTCTCTCTCTCTCTCTCTCTCTCTCTCTCTCTCTCTCTCTCTCTCTCTCTCTCTCTCTCTCTCTCTCTCTCTCTCAATTTTATATTTTCGATTATTCTCTCTTTTATTTGCTTTTTCTTGTTATCTTTTTCCTATTTATTTCTTTGTTTATTAATACACTAAATTACTTATTTATTTATTTATTTTTTTCATTTATTTATCTATTTACTGTACTAGTTTGCTTTTCTTGTTGAGAGAGAGAGAGAGAGAGAGAGAGAGAGAGAGAGAGAGAGAGAGAGAGAGAGACAGACAGAAGACAGACAAAGAGAGAGAGAGAGAGAGAGAGAGAGAGAGAGAGAGAGAGAGAGAGAGAGGCAAATTCGACCTTCCTGAGAGCGGGAGAGTGGAGAAAGAGATCGTGTTTCCAAAATGGTGTGAAAGGGAGAGGAGAAAGGAGAGGAGAGGCGCCAAAAGAGAGAGAGAGAGAGAGAGAGAGAGAGAGAGAGAGAGAGAGAGATGTAAGTACGTACCTCCTTCAATGATTAATTAAAGAAAATGGAGACAGACAGACGAAAGAATAGAAAATAAAAAAAATAAGATAAAGGAAAGGTAAAATGAAAAAAATATATATATAAATAAATAAAAGTAAATGAAGATAAACGAAAGAAAAAATTTAGAATAAAAGAAAACCATGAGAGAGAGAGAGAGAGAGAGAGAGAGAGAGAGAGAGAGAGAGAGAGAGAGAGAGAGAGAGAGAGAGAGAGAGAGAGAGAGGCAGTTTGGCGTGAAGGGTTGTGGCAGGTGAGGCGAAAAAAAAAGAAAGTGAGAGAGAGAGAGAGAGAGAGAGAGAAGGGATTATGGGATAGTGCAGAACTAGAGAGTAGAGAGAGAGAGAGAGAGAGAGAGTGAGAAGGCCTGAGGAAAGGGAATTATAAAAAGATATATGATCTCTCTCTCTCTCTCTCTCTCTCTCTCTCTCTCTCTCTCTCTCTGCACCTCTTAAAAATCAAATTGCATTGCTTTTCTTTCCGTAAGAGGCAAAAACTCGGCGTCTCTAGCGAGATTAAAAGAATATATTAAACACACTCAACGGGAAGAATAAATAATGTTGACAGCAAACCCTTCACTCTTGACCGTAACTCACGCGAGGAAAGGAGACGAGGACGATGAGGACGAGGAAGGACGAGGTTTTCAAGAATATCGCCGCGTTTTTAAAAGTTGCGATCGACTCAATATTTATGAAGCAATCTAAAGGAGAAAATTGAATACCCTCCATAATTTTTCTGAGTTTTTTTTTTTTTTTTTTTTTTGTCATTTCGTCTACTCTTTCGTGAACTTAAGGTGTGTTTTAAGTGTTGCGGTGTATTTTCAACTTTTAATCCCATTAGTACTGGGACACATTCTTACCTTGAGATTTTGGGTGTGATTAGAGCATTTTATTTACATTATGAAGGGTCTATAGTGGTCATGAGATTAATGGTCACAGTCTTCACTATTCTAGTACCCAACATGAGTTTCTGAAGCTCTGTAAAATCAGCAAATATTAAGCAGAATGAATGTGAAAATGCGTCATGGTACTGAAGGGATTAACAGAGTGCAGTGGTGGTTCATCAGGTTTTCAAGATTTTTTTTTTATTCCATGTTTAGATTGATTAAAATTCTTCATTGTCATGTTAAAAATACACTCATACGAACAAGACTAATACATTTTGTAGCCGTTGAAAATTCTTACATCTCTTACAATTTTTAAGATCATTTTAACCACTTCATTACTGAGATGCCATTTTTACCATGAACTTTGGATATGATTAGATAATTTTATATACATTAGGAAAGGTCACAAGATTAATGGCCACAGTCTTCACTATTTTAATCACCACATAACCTTCTGAAGGTGTAGAAAATCACCAAATAGTAAGCAGAATAAATATAGAAACGCGTCATGGTACTAAAGAAACTAGATAGTTTTAGATTAACCTTTTCAATTAATTACTTATCTGCACTTTGACATTACTTATTGAAGGAATGAGAAGGTGAATGATTTTTTATGTGGCCTTTCAATACAGTTCCAAATAAAGGAAGTCGTTATTTGTGTTTCTTTTGAAAATAAGAAGACTGAAGGGATTATTGATAAAAACATTGAATTTGTGTAATTTACGAATGTTTACTTTTTAAAAAGAAGATAAAATCAGCGTCTTGTAACTCCTCTCCTCCTCCTCCTCCTCCTCCTCCTCCTCCTCCTATGGCTGGTGCTGCCTGTTCTTATGTATTCCTTTGTATTCATTTGTATTTCTCCTCCTCCTCCTTCTCCGAGTGCGTGTTGGTGCGAATCAGACAAATGACGATCAAGATAACCACCTGTCTAGTGTTTGAATCTCTTCACCAAAACAGGAAGATGTGTTTGTTTAATTTGACGGGTGAGGTGCCTTGAATCTCTCTCTCTCTCTCTCTCTCTCTCTCTCTCTCTCTCTCTCTCTCTCTCTCTCTCTCTCTCTCTCTCTCTCACGCAGACCAGATGCTGTTACTCTTCTCTATCTCTTCATCTTCACACCAAATGCTCTTCCGACATCGCACTTAGTCAGCATCTTCTTCCCTCTCCCCCTCCTCCTCCTCCTCCTCCTCCTCCTCCTCCTCCTCCTCCTCCTCCTCCTCCTCCTCTTCCTCTTCCTCCTCCTGCCTTCCGTTACCTGACAACCACCAGAATAACAGATAAAACCAATCCGACCCATTTGGAGGAATAGGTTTGGAATGCACGAGGGGCAGGAATGTAGGGGAAGCTTCCTCCTCCACCTCCTCCTCCTCCTCCTTCTCCTAGACCTCACTGCTACTGTTTTCTGTCTGTGTTTTCATTGGCTTTCTTTTTTGCTATGTTTTTTTTTTCTTTTTATTCTATTTGTTTTTTTCAGTTTTCTTTCTGGCCTGGTTGTTGTTGTTGTTGTTATTGGTGGTGGTGTTGGTGGTGGTGGTGGTGGTGTTATTGTCGTTTTATTCTTTCATTGTTCCATTTTTTATCTAGTTTTTTTCTTCTCCTTTTCCTCTTTTTCTTCAGTTTTACCTCTTCTTATTCCTTCTCCTGCTTCACTTCCTGTTCTCTTGCTGTAATTCCTGATATTTTTTTTTTTTGTGTCTCCTGCTTTTGCGACTTCTTCCTTCCTTCTGTTGCGCCTCCGTCTGCGTTTCCTAGTGGTGGTGATGGTGGTGGTGGTGGTGTTATGAAGTGGGCGGCTGGCGTGGTGGTGACGGCAATTAAGAGGTTGTCATCACCACTTACTGGGCCCAGGTGTTGGTGCAGCTGTGTTAGGTGTTGGCTTTCTCTCTCTCTCTCTCTCTCTCTCTCTCTCTCTCTCTCTCTCTCTCTCTCTCTCTCTCTCATGTGTAATTTGTAATTTTCATCTTTTTTGTCAATATTTTTCGTTCCTCGTTTCCTTCTATTCTTCATCGTGTTTATTTTTATTATATTCTTTATTATCCTTTGTTTTTCTCATTTTTCGTCCCTTAGTCGTTCTTGTTTTCATTTTCGCTATCTACCCCTTTCTCTCTGCTTTGTCTTCCCTTTACTCTCACAATTCCTCACTTTTCACCTCTTTGTTCAAAACGAAAATAAAAAAAAACCTTGTTAATTTTTTTTTTTTTCGAGCTCATCAATTTTTTATTCGTTCCCAATGTATTATTTGTTCGTCAATCTATTTACACTTCCAGTAAAAACAAAAACTGCGGTTCATTTATTGGGAGTGTCGGTATCTAGGATTATGTTTATTTAGCTTCTTTCTTATCATCTTTATTTTTTTTTCTTTAGCTCCTCTTACGTAAAAATAGAAAAAAAAATGGGCATGCATGTCATTAATTCACCAAATCCTTTTACTTCTTTCTTTTGACTTTTGGCTAATTCTACTTGTCTTTAAGTGAACTGGCAATCAAGTGGGCCTTTTCTTTTAATTCTTTTTTGCTCTTGATGAGCTTCTCTTGCATATAGAGAAAAAAATTCCATACTTATCTTTGTTTTCATTCCTTTTTCCCTTTCTTCCATTTTCATCCTCGTTTTCCCTTTTCTCCTGTTAATATTTTTGAGATCTGTTGACATGTAAGTTTCCAATTTACTCATACCTTCTCTTTTACTTGTTACTAGATGCTGTTCTCTACATCCAATGCTCCTTTCCTTACATCCCCGCCTCCATCCCTCCTTCCCTCCATCCCTCCCTTCATCCCTCTCTCCCTTCTCCATTGGCTGGCAAAGAACAATAGGTCATAATCATTCTAAGAAGCATATTAGCATTCATTCTCTCCCATAAGGTGTTTTAATATGCTTCTCGTGGGCGTCTGTTGGGCGTGAGGACGGTGGATGGGGGGGCGGGCTTCGGGAGGGATCGGGAGAAACAGGAGGGGGTGGGTTAAGTGAGGGAGGAATGGGTAAAGGTAGGCGAAGGTAAAGAGAGAGGAGGGATAAGAATGTATGAGAAATGATGCTGGTTTAGGTAAGCAACTCCCATTTCTCTCTCTCTCTCTCTCTCTCTCTCTCTCTCTCTCTCTCTCTCTCTCTCTCTCTCTCTCTCTCTCTCTCTCTCTCTCTCTCTCTCTCTCTCTCTCTCTCTCTCTCTCTTTGGACTGCATTCTCTCTCCCTCTCTTCTTTTGTGCCATAATCCTCCTCTTTACTCCACTACCCCTCCTCCTCCTCCTCCTCCTCCTCTCACACCTGTAACTCCCCCAGGTACACAAAGAGCCTCCCCGATACAGTAATTACCCCGCTAATCACCGCCTGTGCTCGCCTCCTGTAAATAACCTGACTTAATTCACGTCAGTGGAGAGAGAGAGAGAGAGAGAGAGAGAGAGAGAGAGAGAGAAGCTGCTAGAGAGAACCTGCATCCTCCTCCTCCTCCTCCTCCTCCTCCTCCTCCTCCTCCTCCTCCTCCTCCTCCTCCTCCTCCTCCTCCTCCTGATGCTAAGCGTGTGGAAAGGGAGGTAAAAGTTTTAGTTAGTCAAAGAGAACAAGACGAAATTACATTTACAAGTTTTACGTAAGAGACAGATAAAGAAAATGAAAAGGAGGAGGAAGAGGAGGCAAGTGACTTACACACAGCAAAGAAGGGAAGATAAAGAGTGTGGTGAGGCTTGCATGAGAAAAAGGAGAAAAAGAAGAGAGCCAAAACAGGAAAGGATAAACACTAGATGAAGATGTATGAGGAGACTGAGAGAGAGAGAGAGAGAGAGAGAGAGAGAGAGAGAGAGAGAGAGAGGTTATAACGTCATCCGGAACCTTCACCACATTACCAGAGGAACATAATTGAATGTTTGCATGCCTCAAGGTTCTCCTGCCCTTGTCTCCTCTTCCCTCCACTGGCTGACCCTGGGAGAGTGTACTACGCCCCTACGCCCACGCCCTTAGTCCTCCAGGTGTGCCTTTAAAACACGTATATCTTTGCCGGACCAAGTGCATTCCTAGTTACCTTTTACACCTGTCTCATATCTGGCTAGTTTCTGGTAACAATATAACGATTTTTGAGTCACCCAGCATATGTTGAGTGAACAAATATACTACTATAGGTAAACTTAAGCTCTATAGTGATGGAGTCAGGGTATGTTTGTTTCAACCCAGTCTTTCACTACTTCTGATCCATGGTGGAGTAACTGTCGCTAAGTGAAAGTTTCCATTCTGCCTCAATTGAACTTATGTGAAAATCAGCGAAGTTATTGTGGCACCTGATCAGAATTTTTATTTATTTATTTTTTTTTTTTTTTGGTTAGCAAACGAATTGGCTTTTAGGCCTCTCCATGGGTGCCCCTGTATAAAGTATGAATATAAATATCCTCCTACCTCTCATATCCACGCTATCCACCTATTCCT
>NC_059273.1:12873437-12883437 GCF_017591435.1 Portunus trituberculatus
GGAGGCGAGGTGTCAGAGCGGGAGGGGCAGTGAGGTTTCTGAGCAAAGGGAGAGGCGTGAAGAGGCGGGAAGGGAGGATCTGAAGAGGACAAGGGATGAGAGGACACGTGTGCGGTGTATAGGAAGGACTGAAGTGGATGGCTGGCGTGGCGTCATTACTAAGAAAGGGGTGGAGTGAAGGGTTGGGGTGAAGGGGACGCATGGGTGACAAATGGGGAAGAAAGAGGAGTACTTGAAGACGGTTACAGAGAGGTTAGAAAAGGAAGGTATTTTCTATGGGTTGTGTTGAGGTTTTGGTGCTTTCGTGTTCCTGGGAAGACATGTATTTCCTGTAAATTTCGAGGAGGAGGAGAAGGAGGAAGAGGGAGGGGGAGAGGAGGAAGAGGAAATCAGGACGCGTGTTGAGGGTCAAATGTGATCATCTAAATGGATGAAGACGCAGGGGAGGCGCGGCACTATTCCCCTGGCACTCCTCCTCCTCCTCCTCCTCCTCCTCCTCATCCTCATCCTCCTCTTCCTCCTCCTCTCCTATTTCTTCGTCAATTTCATCCTATTTTTCTTAACAAACAGTCCCAACAAGAGAAATACTGATGTTTGCCTCTTCTTCCTCCTCTTCTTCTTCCTCTTCTTCCTCTTTCTCCGCTCTCCTATTTCTCTCACCAAGTCCCAACAACAGAGATACTGATGTTTGTCCTTCCTCCCTCCTCCTCCTCCTCCTCCTCCTCCTCCTCCTCCTCCTCCTCCTCCTCCTCCTCCTTCTCTTCAGCGGCCGTCAGCAAGTCCTGGGTGAGAAGATTAAGGTTGCCGGGATGACCAATCGATTTCTTGTGATGGCGTTGCCCGCTGTTGATGATCGCTCTCTCTCTCTCTCTCTCTCTCTCTCTCTCTCTCTCTCTCTCTCTCTCTCTCTCTCTCTCTCTCTCTCTCTCTCTCTCTCTCTCTCTCTCTCTCTCTCTCTCTCTCTCTCTCTCTCTCTCTCTCTCTCTCTCTCTCTCTCTCTCTCTCTCTCTCTCTCTCTCTCTCTCTTTTTTGTTCTGGCGTCACTGTCCTCCTTCTCTCCCTCTCCCTGTCCCACTCCCTCTCCTTTTCCCTCTCCCTCTCCCTCTGACTCTCATTACTCTCCATTATTACTCTTCTTATTACCTTTCGGAGAGTCGCCGTGCCAGGAGACGCGACACTGGAATAGTAGGAAGAAGAAGAAGAGAGGAAGAGGAGAATAGGAATAAATGGCGATAGAAACAAAAGAACGAGTGAAAAAAAGAGTGTAAATCATACCACGCTTCCTTTGCTCTTCTTTCATGTAGAAGGAAGAGGAATAGGAAGGAAAAGAAGAAGAAAAGGAGGAAGAGGAAGACACTGGTAAGACAAAGAAAGAAGAGGAAGGGAATTTAAGCCTGGATAATTTACTCACAGTCACATAAACACACTGTAGGTCTTAAGGCTTAGATGGGCGTATGTGGGCGTGCGTGGGCGTGACCTAGGTGTACGTGTGTGACTACGTGGGTGACTTCATGGGTGACTTCAGTGATCCAGCACAAGAGAATACACCCATTAATCCGCGCCGCTGATGAGGTCCCCGTGCTGGCGCTGCGATTATGCACTTAGCAGGAGCGGCAAGGTCAGGGCAGGGGAGAGCAGGGGAGGGCAGGGGGCGAGGCGGCGTGGTCAGCCAAGGGATCAGCAGCTAACTGGGTATTACTTCCTAACAGAGGCCCCGGTAATGGTTGGGGGCTAAGATTTGGTGTCAGGAGGTCAAAATTAGAGAGAATTAGAAAGAGGGACGTGAGGGATGAAGAGAAGGGCGAGAAGGAATAGGAGGAGACACAGGGAGGTATTGGAAGAGGGATTAATGAGGGAAAGGTTAGTAAATGGGAAGTAAAGAAGAAAATGACGGAAATGTTAGTTGATGGGGCAGATTTTTGGCTAACTCTCTTTATCTTTTACGGAACTGGCAATCAAGTGGGTCTTTTCTTTTTATTCTTTTGTTTGCCCTTTACCAGTATTTCTTATTCCTTAAAAATAATAATAATGATAAGGGTTGAAAGAAGAAGGTGAAAGATGAAGGAGAAACGAAGAAGGAGGAAGAGGAGACATTACAGTACTGGGAGGAGGATTAACGAATGTAAAATAAAGGAGGAGAATGGTGGAAAAAGGGAAGAAGAACTCTATAGATGAAATGAAAGACATGAGAAAGGAAAAGAAGAAAAGGAGAAAGTGAGGATTGAGAAGAGGAAAAAATAAATAAGAAAGCATAAGATAAGAGAAAAAGAAGAAAGTGAAAAAAAGCTATAGTTCTTCATATATTATTTATTTATTTGTTATTCTCTCTCTCTCTCTCGCAAAAAGAAAAGGGAAAGCAAATCACTCGTCAAAATTAACCATAGCTTCCATTTATTTATTAATTTTACTTGCTTATCATTTATTTCTTTTTCCAAGTCTCGTGTTGATCTCTCTTGTATCGCCTCGTTATCTGACGGTGAATATTGAGCTCCTGCAGGATATTTAGGGCGCGAGATAAGGACGCGGCCTCCAGGAAACACGTGTGCTCAATGGCGCTGAAGACACTGAGGCGGCGAGGACAATAGCGAAGGAGGAGGAGGTGAGGAGGACGGGCAAGACGCCAGAACTCCTCCTCCTCCTCCTCCTCAGCGTCTTCCTCTTTTTTATTTACTTTTCTTTTCTCATATTATTAATTTATATTTTTCCTCCTCATTTCCTCCTCCTCCTCCTCCTCCTCCTCCTCCTCCTCCTCCTCCTCCTCCTCCTCCTCCTATGAATGCTGCTGATCTTTCTATTCTTTTGTGTCCTTCGCCTCTTCTTCTTCCTCTTCTTTAGTATCTCCTCCTTACGTCTTCAATCCGTTCTCTCCACATTTTCTGTTTCTCCTCTTTCTCTCTCTGCCTTTCTCTCCAGTTTACTTCTGTCATTCCTTCCCTCCACCTGTCCTCCCTCTTTTTTTTTCCACTCTAATCCAATCAAACCACCTCCTCTTCTTCCTCCTCCTCCTCCTCCTCCTCCTCCTCCTCCTCCTCCTCCTCCTCCTCCTCCTCTTCCTCTTCCTCTTCCTCTTCCTCCTCCTCCTCCTCCTCCTCCCTAACAGCTTTCCTCCTCACTCTCTTATCTTAAACTCCACCTCCTCTGATTCATTCCAGCACCTCTTTTCCTCCAACTCCTTTCCTCCATCCCCCTCCCCCCTTCCTCCCCTTTCCCCCTCCCTTTTCCCCCTCCCCCCACAGAAGTGATATAGTGGCTGCACCTCGACATATTTATGGGATTTTGATTAATGTTGTTTGTTTATTTTCTCTGTGTATTTATTTTGTGGCCTGAGAGAAGTTGGGGAGGAGGGGAAAGGGGAGAGGAAGGGGGATGGTATGTGGAGGAGGAGGAGGAGCGTGGGAGACTAGTGGGATTAGTAATTATCTCCCATTTTATCTACCTACTACTACTACTTCTTTTTTTCCTCTTTCTCTTCTATTTTTTTTTTTTATTTATCTTCCTCCTTTGTTTTCTGTGTCTTTTCTCACATTTTGTCTCTAATTTTCTTTACATATCTATTATCTTTCTGTAAATTATAATCATTAACTTTCTTTTTTCTCTCTTTTCTCTTTCTTTTTCTTTTTTCTTATCTCTTTCTTCTTCTTTTCATCCTCCCTCTTTCTTCTTCGTCTTCTTTTCTTCTTTTTTTCATCTTCGTCTTCCTCCTTTTTATTATTATTTCTTCATCATTATCGTCGCCTTCTTCTTAATGATGGTAGTAAGAATCAGTCTTTATTCCATTTTTTGCCTCTCCTGTTCTTTTTTTTATGTTTTCGTTATTGTTGTTGTATTTTTCCTTTATCATCTCCTTTTTGTGCTTCATGATGTTGTTATCGTTGTTGTATTTCTTCTTCTTCTCATTCTAATCATCTTTGTGCTTGTTTGTATTCATGTTTTATGCCTGTTCTTGTTTTTTTGTTCTTATTCTTCCAGTTCTTGATTTTGTCCTTGATTTTATTGTTCTTCTGGTTCTTCTTGTTTTTATTCTTATATTTCTTGTTCTTCTTCCTCTACTTCTTCCTTCTCATCCTTATCTTCTTTGTGTTTGTTCTCATTATGTGTTCTTTTATTCTTGTCCTTGTTTTTGTTCTTATTCTTCTCATTCTTTTGTTCTTGCCCTTGTTGTTCTTACTGTCTTTTTTTCTCATCGTTTTTATTTTTATTATTCTTGTTCTTCTTCCAGTACTTTTTTCACCAATATCGCCACCAGCACCACTATCATCATCACCACTCTTGTCCTTTTTCTTGTTCTCCTCGTTTTTATTTTAATTTTTCTTGTTCTTCTTCCTGTACTTCTTCACCACCACCACCACCACCACCACCACCACTACTACTACTACCATCACCACCACCACCACCACCACTACTAACACCACCACCACCACCACCGCCCGGCCAGGTATGAGCGGTCTCTCCTCACCTTGGCGTCTTGGTGATTAATGCTTCGTGTTGATAAATGTTCTGTCGCCGCCGCCTCCTGGGGTCATTTTGGAGTGGTTCGCTATGGTTTCCTCGCACCTCATTCCTCTCACTTCATTCCCTCCCCTCCCCCACTCCATCTGACATTCCTTCCTCCTATTTGCTACTTTCCCTCTTTTCAACTTGTTCTCTATTTTGGAGTTTATTATGGTTTTCTCTCTCCTTATTCCTCTCACTTCATTCCCTCCCACTCCCTCTCCCTCTCCCTCTCCCTCTCTAATATTCCTTCTTCCTATTTGCTACCTTCCCTCTATTCAATTTCTCCTCTGTTTGAATTTATTATGGTTTTCTCTCACCTCATTCCTCTCACTTCATTCCCCTCCTCCCCCCTCCCTCTCCCTCTCTAATATTCCTTTCTCATATTTGCTACTTTTCTCTTCAATTTCTCCTCATATTTTTCTTTCCTTCATTTCTCTACTTCTCTTCCTCCCCTTCTCTCTCTAACCTTCCCTTCTGTTCTCTCTCTCTCTCTCTCTCTCTCTCTCTCTCTCTCTCTCTCTCTCTCTCTCTCTCTCTCTCTCTCTCTCTCTCTCTCTCTCTCTCACTTCCTTCATTCTCTTCGTTGTCATATTTCTCTTCCTTTCATCTATCTATTACCTTCTATTCCTCCATCTTTTCCTTCTTTTGTCTATTTCTGCTCTTTTAGTCTCTCCTCTTTTAATTTCTACCTTGATTTTTTTTTCTCTCCATTTTCTCTTCTTTCTTCTTTCTTCTCCTTCCGCTCTTTCATTTTCCGCTACTTTCTCTCTCTATTCCTTCCATACCTTCTTCCTTTAGTGTTTCCTTTTTCTTCATCTCCCTATATTTTCTTCGCATGCCTCATTTCCTATTCTTATATACTTTCATATTTACTTTATATAAAGGAAGTGAAGAAGTACTGGTATGCAAGAGAGAGAGAGAGAGAGAGAGAGAGAGAGAGAGAGAGAGAGGGCATGATGCTTCACGCCATAACCAACTTGACAAGTCGGGTTGTCTGGCTTTGTTATGGAGGAGGGAGGGAGGGAGGGAAGGAAGAGGTATAGTGGAGAGGCGATGGAGGAAGAATGAGGGAGGCACACTTAGGGGAGGAAAAAAAATAAAGCCCCAATAAAAGAAACATGAGGAGATGAGGGAAGAGGACGAGGAGGGGGAGGAGAAAGAGAAGGAGGAGGAGGAGGAGGAGGAGGAGGAGGAGAATAGTGGCAGGGTGAAATGTGAAACTCAAATGAGAGAGAGAGAGAGAGAGAGAGAGAGAGAGAGAGAGAGAGAGAGAGAGAGAGAGAGAGAGAGAGAGAGATTCAATAACGGAGAACCAAATGTAGCTTTGTATGTTGCCAATATCAGTATACACACACACACACACACACACACGGCTTATTGATTTGTATACTTACACATGTGACGAATACGCACATAAAGGATGATTTATGTATACTCTGAGGTGACGGATGACTCTACTCCACTAATATATTGCCGTCTCATCCACTTCCTCCACTTCCTCTTCCTCTTTCTCCTTCCCAGCTTACCTCATTTCTCATCTATTTCCCTCCCGAATTCATATTGTTCTCCATCTCCTCCACACGACTTTTGCTCCACTTTCCTCCACTTTCCTCCTTTTGTTTCTCTTTTGTGCTCTCCACCCTTCATCTCCACATCACCTTCCTTACTCCCTTCTTCCAATCCATCTCTCCTGATCCTCCTCTCTTCAACGTCATACCTCCTCCTCATTTTGCCTCCCTCCTTCTCCTCCTCCTCCTCCTCCTCCTCCTCCTCCTCCTCCTCCTCCTCCTCCACATGACCCACCATCCCACATACCCTCAATGTCCTCTCCTCTCCCCCCTTTCTCCTTTCGGATCAATAACCATCATGATAATATTCCTGGAAACGTTCTTTTGACGTTCTCTCTCTCCCCTCGTAAATGCAGCTCAGTTTTCCCCTAATTCATCCCAGCCTTCGCTCACTCTCCCCTCTCTCTACCCCCTGTCCCCTTTCTCCCATTTCTCCCTTCGTCCCCTTCCACCTCCTGCTTACCTTTCCTCGTCTCACGTCCTCCTCTCTTCCTTTGTCTCCTCTCCCCCCAAAGCTCGGTGTTTATGACCTACCCCCTATTTGTCAGGTGTGCAGGTAAGCTCCCCACTGGCAACTCTCCCCTATTCTCCACTATAGTTCATCTACCTTGTTTCTCTTCTGAAATTTATCTCCTTAGTTAAATATCTTAAGGCTATCAATGTTCTTTCAGCTTGTTTTCTGTTGTTGTTGTTTTTTTCAAGGTATTTTCCGATCTCCACTTTATTTTTTATCCTATATTACATTTTTTTTTTTTATCTCCCACACTCGTTTCTCCCTATATTCTAAGTTCACCATCCTCTCTTAACACAAACCACCTTCACCTAACAGCACTTTCTTGTTTCATTACTTCCCATCCTCCTTCACTATTTTTCTCGCTCCTTGCAACCCATTTCCTTCTCCCTTACTGTTTATCCCCATCTTGTCTCATTACTTCCCATTCCTCATCCATTATTTTCCTCCCTTCATGCAACCCATTTTCTTATTCACTTACTGCTTCTCCCCATCTAATTCTACTTCTTCCCATCCCCCATCATCACTCAAAGACAAACTCCACAACTCCACTAGTTTTCTGTATTTTTTCTCCACTATAGTAAACCATTTTCTCTCTCCATCTAACCCTTTCCACCTAAACTCCTATCATAAACTTTCCTGCCGCCCCAAAAGACAAACACAAGCCTTCCACCTCACAACAACCCCCATCGTCCACCCTCATCCACTCCTCTTAACACCCCACCTGGTATGCTAGCACTTTCCACATTTTCTTTCCACTCAGCTCTCTTCCTCATTCCCCTAAACACCTCCACCTCGCCTGATACAAACTCCTGAGAGCTCCACATCCTCTCTGCCAATCCTCCACCTCCACCCCAGGTAGTATGTGGATAAAAGTCCCCTGAAGTAAAGTTTGTGATGGACGCAACTCGTGGAAGTGGTGTTGGCTTGCCCTGAGAGAGAGAGAGAGAGAGAGAGAGAGAGAGAAATTGATTCCCCCACCAGAACAAGGCTATAGATCGTCTTCTCCACCTCTCATCCTTCCTCCTCCTCCTCCTCCTCCTCCTCCTCCTCCTCCTCCTCCTCCTCCTCCTCCTCCTCCTCCTCCTCCTCCTCCTCCTCCTCCTCCTCCTCCTCCTCCTCCTCCTCCTCCTCCTTCCTTCCTTCTCCTCTTCCTCCACCCCTTGTTGTTCCCACACTCTCGCACACACACCTTCGCAGCGCCCCCCGGAGCGTGTCTGATGCGGGGGCGCCGTGCTGATGGGAGGTGTTTAGGTATATGGGCGCGGGTAGGGGGCGGTGATGGGCGTCGGAGGGGACGGGGGTGAAGATGCCCATACAAAGAGTAAAGTGATGGGGATTAGGTCTTGTGAAGGGAAGATGGGGAGGAGCCTTTGTGTGTGTGTGTGTATGTGTGTGTGTGTGTGTGTGTGTGTGTGTGTGTGTGTGTGTGTGTGTGTGTGTGTGTGTGTGTTGGTAAGATAGTGAGGAAAGGTGACTGCAATTTACGCCCACAAAAACAAGGCGAGGGTATGTTAGAATGGATCTTAAGGTAAGGGGAGAATGGTAGACGGTTTATTTATTTTTTTCTCTTATATTATTATTATTATTTTGTTTTCATGTGGTATTTATTTATTCATCCCATCCAAGTTATTTTTTTCTCTCCTTTTTAATTTCTACTAACCAAACACTTTTACCTGAACGATTCCTGGAAAATATGAGGGGAGGAATTAAGAGGAATAGAGAGAGAGAGAGAGAGAGAGAGAGAGAGAGAGAGAGAGAGAGAGAATACGTTACAACACAAAATATAACTCTACTCCACTGAACAATAAGAGAAACAAACTCAAGCATAATAATTTCTTACTATCAGACACCATCCCTCTCCCTCCCCTCCCCCCCCTCTCTCTCTCTCTCTCTCTCTCTCTCTCTCTCTCTCTCTCTCTCTCTCTCTCTCTCTCTCTCTCTCTCTCTCTCTCTCTCTCTCTCCCTCAGTGGCTTAGGACAACACCTCCCATCACAAAAGTAAACAAACAAAGCTACCCACGCCTTTCTCTCCACTGGTTCTTGTTTACTGCATTATTAAACTAACGATAGATGTGTTATAGAGCAGAGAACTTTCAGCGTCACTGTAAAATAGAGAGAGAGAGAGAGAGAGAGAGAGAGAGAGAGAGAGAGAGTACCTGCTGGTTTAATCTCGCATTCTCGAAGGGTGGGCGTGCGGTGGGCGTGGGGATCTTGGCGGTAGGTGGGCGGGCAATCGCGGGTGGGCTGAATGGCACGCTAGTCGATGTTCTTAAGATGGATGATTTGTTCCGACCAGACTGTGATTTAGTTTTCAGGTGGTGGTGGTGGTGGTGGTGGGAGAGTTGTGAGAGGAGGGAGAGTTAGTGTCCTCGTAAGGTTTGTATGCTAATGTTTCTTACGTGTCGCGTTAGATGGAAAGGATGTATGGGGGTGTGTGGGTATGGGTCTCTCTCTCTCTCTCTCTCTCTCTCTCTCTCTCTCTCTCTCTCTCTCTCTCTCTCTCTCTCTCTCTCTCTCTCTCTCTCTCTCTCTCTCTCTCTCTCTCTGGCCTCATTTTCCTCTCCCTTTCTTCTCCTTCCCTTCCCGGTTATTCTTTTCTCTTTTTAACTTCTAAATAAATCTTCTCCTTTATTCCCTTAATCACACACACACACACACACACACACACACACACACACACACACACACACACACACACACACACACACACACACACACACACACACACACACACAGTCAAACAAACAGACAAACATGATGCATAAAAGAAGATCAAATCACGTGAACAAATATAAAAAAAGAATGAAAGGGAAAAAAAATAGGGGGAGGAAAAATTAGTTGCTTTTCCCCTCTGTGTATTTTTGTTATTCCTTTTTTTCATATTTTCCTTTTTTTTTTTTTTACCTTGTCTCTTGTGGTGTTACATTTGCTTCTATTTTTTTTCCATTTTTCCCGCTTTTTTTTTTGAGGGAGAGGGGAAAAGGGTAGAGGGGAGGGGAAGTGAGGGGAAATACATAGTGTTGAGTGTGTCCTCGTTTCCCCCTGCTGCGTGTCTCCCATTTACCTGCTGTTCCACCTCCCCTCTTCCCACCCTCCTGCTGTTCTTCTCCTCCTCTCCTTCCCTCCCATTCCTTCCTCCCCATCCCTCCTTCCCGCTGCGTGTGTGGGGACAAAAATGTGTTAGGGAATGATTTAGTGTTATGGCTTGTGATGATCCCTCCTCCTCCTCCTCCTCCTCCTCCTCCTCCTCCTCCTCCTCCTCCTCCTCCTCCTCCTCCTCCTCCTTTTCCACTCTTCTCATCCCTGTTGTCTTCCACCTTTCTTCTCCATCACCACACCTCCACGCGATGTTCAGTTCTTCCTTCCATCTCCTCCTCCTCCTCCACCTCCTCCTCCTCCTCCTCTCTTCCTCCTCCTCCTCCTC